>NC_137813.1:61770999-61895999 GCF_963921795.1 Nannobrachium achirus
CTTGTGGTGATGATGAGAGGAACATGAATGGAACAGTTGGTTTGATTTAAGCTGCTAACTTGCTTCAATGTATTTACTTTACTGCATCAATAAAAGGACACAAAACATTATTGAAATAATTCAGTCTGATTCATTCAGTTTGCATGCACTTTGTTGTATGGTACTGTACAGACTTTTTTTGAGAGCCACTATGTTCTATTATAGAGGCTATAGACTCATAGAACACAACTACTTTTCTTGTTAACTAATAATGTAACGTGTTACCTTTCCCATCAAGTAACGCCGTTATTGTTACCAGTGTTGTTACCAGTGTTATTTATTACTTATTACTCCTTGAAAGCAATACAATTACATTACTTATTACTTATCAAGAGTAATATACCGGTATAATATATCAAGTTATATTACTTTTTTTTTTTTTTTACCTCGCAAAAGAAAAGAGATGTACAACGACACAATCTGTTTAGCCAGCTTAGAACAGAATCCAATTTACTGGAAAAATCACTCTCCAATCAGCCAAACAAGCTTTATTTGACAGCTGTGATCAGTGCATTTACCAGACATTTAAAACTGTCAGTAATTTTGACCCTATGCTATGCTCTGCTCTTTGCCTTACACTCTACCCTCTTCCCCTCAAAATAAAGGGATATTGTTTTTTTCCATGGGGCCACATGAACAACAGAAAATATTGTGGATGGCCGGGCCAAAAGGCAGTGCTCCCCGCAAGATGTGCTCCCAGCAAACTAAACATAGCTTTACCTCCGACTTCAGTAAATAAATACTTAGCAGTAAATTGTTTGTTGAAAACCCGGCATTCGGCATCGACTTTTCTTTTCTTTTTCTTTTTTTGCCACTTTAACTATTTTTGATGCGTAAGGTAAGGCAGGTCGTCTTGCCGTGTGACCAGTCTGACCACCTACTTGTTATTGAGACAACATCCATGTACGTGAATAAAAAACTCCATAATAAAAGAAATACAGCTTTAGTCCATGCATCTGATCCGGTCAACGTTCGTGTCATAACTGAGCGCAGGCCGCGGCGCGTTTAAAAAATTACAGACCTACAAGCCACATCGCATCTCTGTTGATAGCTTGTAGATCTGTTCTATTTCTGCATGCGGCAACGTGCTGCTATCTACTGCTGTGCTGGTGAGAGTACCGCTACATGAATGAACACAAATAATGCACACTCATATCAAATGGCTCTGGTAACGAGTAACAAGGTGTTTTTGGCAGAGTAATGCGTTATATACTGTACAACACATTCTCACCCTCATGGCGTCTCACCCATGACGCCGGGTCAGCCCCCCGACCATTTGTTTTTGTCAAAGTTCTTGTTCACGGGTGTTAATGAAGTTATTTCAGAAATACTTTGGGTGATCTATTCATCATCATTGTCATCTGGAATGTCCTCCCTTGTAGGTGTTTTTTGTAGTGTCTCCACCATAACATTTGCAGAAAGGAGAGCAAGGGAGGTGACTGTTTGAGTGTCCCTTGATGAAGGTACTGTATCATGCGACAACCAGCAGGAGGAAGCTTCGTCACATGCCATCTTCTTTTTCTGTGCTGCAGATATAGGAGTTCCTTAAAGGACAACTTAGTTTTTTTACAACAAGGGTTCATATTTTAGATTGTAATTAAAGAAAAGAAAAAGTGAGGGTTAAAATGTTTTCATTTGCTTCGTTCTATTGTTTTATCACGTTTACCATGCTAAAATGTGGGGCATGCGTATGCATGGGGGCATGCGTACAAGTGGCTAAATATGTCTTTTTAGACACAATAAGCCAGCAGTTTCTTTATTGATATTTACAAGTAACACTTCTAGCCCCCATAATTCACATCCAACCATGAAAGGTTGCATTGTATCTTGGGAATGGGCTTATTTTGTGTAAAATGACATATTTAGCCGAAACGCAACCACTGAAATAAGAATCTCTAAAACAATAGAAAGAAGTAAATGAAATCAATTTAACACTCATCTTTTATATTCTTTAATTACAATCTAAAATATGAACCCTTGTTGTAAAAAACTAAAGTTGTCCTTTAATGGACATGGCCATGTCCCCAGGACTTCAAACTAGCAAGAGTAACCCCCCTGCGCAAAAAAAGTAGCAGACCCTGGCAACTACCGCCCCATTTCAATTTTCAGTTCCATCTCAAAAGTCATGGAAAAAATACAGGTTGCAAGATATCTTGAAGAGAATATATTGATTTATGAATTCCAATCTGGCTTCAGAGAATCCCATTCCACTGACACATGCCTTCTCTATTTGACTGACCGGATCAAAGGTGAGGTGGATTTGGGCAAATATTATATCCAGAAGGCATTTGACACCGTAAATCACTCTATTCTGATTGACAAATTAAAAGTCTATCAGTCTTGAGAGAACAGGTGGTTTTATTTCACAAGATTTCTTGTTACGAGGCCATGAGGCTGGCTGTCGTCCCCCACCCCCTTGCTGATGTCGGCCTAGGCAAGGTTTGAACCACTCAACTTCCACATGAAAGGCATGTGCACTAACCACTAGACCAATGTTTTTCCGCCAACCTAACAAACACACTTTCCGCAACTGACAGCTCGGTGGGGTGGTTTTAGTATTTGTTTTACTGATTTTACTGATTTACTAAGATGAGAAATACATTTAGGGCGGCTTGCACCAACACGGTTTAAGCCTTAAACTGGTTTAAATCAAGGTTTATTTTTTAATCAGCTTGCACCAAACCTTAAATCTAGTTTTCATTAATCAGGTTTAGTTTTAAACCATCCTTTTAATCTTGGTTTGAATTTTCACTGTAAACCTGGATTACTGTTAATCCTGTTGCACCACTACTTTAAACTTTGATTTAAACATCAGTAAGGGCTTAATTTTAAACCTGCTGTAGAGGTGGTTTAAATGCAAACATGCCATTGACATGAATGGGGGTCCCCCTCCTGTGAGGGAAGCCCCACAGCAAGTAAGCTGCAGACAGCGTTTCACAGCTGAAAACAAACATCTCATCACATCCTTGTAGTAGCTACTGTACATCGGCTATTTTAAATGAGCGAACATTTAAATATTTACAGGGACATACAGACATTTGTCATGGAAGCTTGTGGACTTCCCAAGCAACATGGAGACGTTTTAATTTTCGAAATCGCTTCATAATCGACTCAAATGTGAATGTGATCAAAACTGTGGTATTTTCTTGCTTCTAGCCGCGCATTGCATCGCATCGCCGCACCGCACTGTAGCGTCCGAGCGTCACCGTCGTATGACGGGGAGCGTTATATTTTTGTTTTGTTTTGTTTTGGCTGCAGGCGCTCTTAACACAGGCCTGCCCACATTCTCCTAGAAATGAATAAAAGAGTAACGCTAATGATATTAGGTTCAAGAGAATAGCATTTTCCAGTTTGTTTATATCGAAATCCAAGATGGAGGACATTTAAACCATGAATTAATCACAGTTTATGGTTTTAATCACAGGTTAAGGCTTTAATCACAGATTTGTTAAGCAATGCTTAAATTTAAGTGGTGCAACGCACCTCGATTTAAAATAAAACCTAGATCTACAAACCCTTGATTAACCCTAAACTAAGATTTATTTAATCCCTCTTGGTGCAAGCCGCCCTTAGGGTTAGACAGTTTAGAGTTACAAGCCAGGCGAGCCAGCCACTGCAGAATAGGACCTAAACTTGTTATAAAATAGATAATATGACATGAAGAGTGGTGTAAAGTAACTAAGTACATTTACTCAAGCAGTAAGCACTGTACTTTTAAAAAATATATATTTTTAATTTTTTATATAACTTTTATCCCACGATTTTGTAATCCATTTTCACCCAGTGCCAATTGCCTATGTAATCTGGGCTCTGCTCTCCCTCTGCCGCGCCTGGGGAGACAACGGACTGACCTCATGCTTCCTTCAATGCATGAGTAGGCCAAGTTGCTTCTTTTCACCTGACAGTGGGGATTTCCCCAGGTTTGGACGTAGCATGTGGAAGGAACACGTTATTCCAACCGGTTCCTTTCCCAAACTCCACACAGAAAGGCCCTTTCGCCAAACCCACAGGGTGTGGGTGCTGATGACGCGGGGGAGGGAAGACGCCCCCAGCACCCACAGTGTCCCCCGGCAGGAATCAAACCCAGGACCTTCTAGCTGTGAGGCGAAGCGCTAACCACTGCACCACCATGCCCCCCTAAAGGACTGTACAATTTATTTTTACTTGCGTGTTTCTAATTTCCAATACTTTTACTTCTACTCCACTAAATCTGAGATCCAAATATTGTACTTTTACATTTTAGGAATGCCATGGAGGCAGTGAGGCAGAGACTGTTTAACATTACGCTGTATAGACGCCCGAGGCGAACGGCCGGGAGGGCGAATAGACTGGTAGTATTCAGCACAAGTCGGTAGCGCTGTCGCCTCACAGCTATATAAGGTCCTGGGTTTGATTCCCGCTGGGGACGCTGGGGGCATGTTCTCTACTCTGCATCATCAGTGCCAGGCACATGCACACATAGACATCAAAGGGGGCTTGAGCCCCTGCCCTTTTATCCGTCTGTAAAAATTGTCCTTTCCAGACCATAAATGCAGTTTTGTACTATGGTAAAAGAAATCCAAGTGCCTACTTTCCATGCTATACTTGAAGGCAGCATTCAAGAGAATTGCCTCGTCCAAACTCTCCTTGAAAGAATTGTCCTCTCTGTGTTGAAATCAAGCATTGAAAATAGCCAACCTCCAGGCCCACAACTGCTTCCCCCTGGCCAGCCGGGGCACCTGAAGGAGGGGAAAGGAACTGGTTGGAATAACGTGTTCCTTCCATGCGCTATGTCCAACCGGGGAATCTCTCCCCTGTGGGTGAAAAGAAGTGGCAACTCCTCATGCATAGAAGGAAGCATGAGGTCATTCCGTTGCTCTCCCCAGGTTGGCAGAGGGAGTGTAGCGCCCAGGATTACATTAGATTAGATAATATACAAGAAGTTAACAACTAACACTAGCACTGTCTGTTAATGTTAACAGCAACGAAACAAAAACTTCCCCATCCCCGACAGGACAATTTTCTCCTTCAAAATCAATAAAAATTCCCCACCAGATTCCCCTTTCATTCACATTCACCGTAACATAATGACATGAATGAAATAGCAGATTATTGATTATTGAAGTCCAGGTCAGTTTGAGGTGTGTCCAGAGCTCTGCGTAGGTTCTGCCAGAACAGTCCAGGGTGCTGTCCAGCCTGGGACCAGCTCAGGTAGGTGTGTCTCTTCACCAGCCTCCTCATGTGATAGTAGGGAGACAACTGGTGGGCTGGAATGTCCTCCAGAAACACCAGGATCAATACGTCCTTCTGTTCATCAAACAGACGGTAGCTGCACACAGGAGACCAGAGGACAGTTACACTCAGTCTAGTTTCATTTACACTTATTTACAGTGAGACAAACTACTTGCATAATAACTTTATTTTGCTTTATTAATGCTCCAATAATGTATGAATTAATTAATGCTTTATTTACATTTAATAAAATGTATGTCTGAAAGAGTATATGCACTGCCCTTGCCATTAAAAAAATAATAATACACAAATTGTGCTGGCCCTTTCATCTGTGTAAATGTGTCCCTCATTTACAGTGAAACATCATAGAAATGGCGCCCCCACCTGGCCATCTGGAACTCTCTAGAGCACCATTCACTCTCCAGGTAATGATGGCTGATCACACAGATGGTCTTTCTGCTGCCATAGATGGCATCTGCAATGTTCTCTATGATGGGTGCACCTGGAACCAAAACATACAAACATTATTTAGATGCTGAGCTAGGACCACACATATGGGGTCCTCGGTATCATTTGGGGGGATTCATTCTCATAGTGATTTTTGGGTAGGTATACTCCTCTAGTGATAGGAAAAATGTGATAGCATTGCATCTGTGGTAGCTTTCTCTGTGCTATCTATCCTTTTGTAACAACAAAAATCCGAATGGAACATTCTACTTCAAACTGATGATTCTCCCTTAGTATTGACCCTCTGTCTTTGAAAAATGGCAAGGATAAAGCTCAGACTACATGTTTTTCATTGTACGTTGACATGCACATCCTCAGTCATTGTAGTTCATTGTCAGACTGCATCTGTTCTACAGCTTGTTGGAAAACTTAAAGTGGCAAAAGAGGAAGATGAACGATGAATGCTTTGAAAGAATAGTGAACTAGTCTAATGCTTTAACTTCCCATTTGATGAATGCCAAGCAGCCTAACCTTAACTGATGTAACGTCAACAAATGTAAGAGGAAACTCAATACAATGACACTGGTGAATTTGCATCTATCAATGGGAAGGTCTGTTAATCATGAATAATGACTTCTTCATTTCTTACAGGTTGTTTAGGACATTATAGCCTCAATGTAAAGGTCAGGCCACACAAATAATGTCCCTGGAGACTGTTGTGTTGCTGCCCATGAGCAAACACAGACTGAGACAGATATGGGGTCATCAGTATAATTTGGGGGGGAATGATTCTCATAGTGACTTTTGGGAAGGTATATACATACCTAGTACTAGGAAATATGTGATAGCCTTGCATCTGGGGTAGCTTTCTGTGTTATCACTTCATTTATAACCACATGCCAAAACACAGTTTTCAAAATCCAAATGGAACATTCTACTTCAAACTGATGATTCTCCCTTTAGTATTGAAAAATGGCAAGGATAAAGCTCAGAAAGTATCATCTCTAGAAATGGTACATATTACAGGCAGTGACAACATACTGTAGTGACTAGACTACATTACATAAGATGTACTTTTGTTTTCATGAAAGGTGTAACACAAAGGGTTCCTTTATAAATAACCAAAAGATTTTAAACCATGTTTACATACATAGATTCTAAAGAAATGTATTGTGAAATTCATTAAACTAAATATATTGCAAGTGTGTTAGAACATATCCAAAATGCCCACTATTTGATCCGCTTGTCCTAGTATAGACAACCTCTGTGTAATCACATTTTTGGGTTTTCATACATGTAGAATCCATTATTTTTAAATCGTCAGTCTCACATGTTAAGGTCAGGTCAAGGTTACTTTTGACCTCTGGGAGAACAACAAATGGAAACAACTTGATGAATATTCATCTTTCACTTAATTAAAATTCATTTGTAGCCGATCCAGAGTATACTCGCGATATATACTCGAGTATTTATAGTGCCGATCCCGAGTATACCCGCGATATTTACTGTATACAGTAAAGCTGGCAAGGGCTACGTACCGTCCGTTGAAAAGTGCTGGCATGGGTGGACTCGCCGATTCATCATCATCGCGCATCCACGTGCACACAATAGTGATCCCTTAACATGGAAGCCAACGGTCTTTCTCATCTTTGATGTCCATTTTCTCCAAAAAACACCTTTGATGCCAAGGATGGCATTGGATTCTCGCTAAAATAGTACAAGCTGAAAGGCATCGATCCTCCATTACTGTTTATGCTTTGGACGACAACACTTCCGGGTAAATCTCAAACATCGTCAAGTAAGGAATTGTGAGTGCAATCTACTTCCGGCCTTCAAAATAAGAGACTGGCCGCGGACGGAGCGGGCGGCCGGCAGCTTGGACTTTTAACCCTTTCATGTCTGGAGCACTAAATGGGTTAAGTGTTTGTGAAAACTGTCATTATCATGTCACAGAACTGGTATTCATAATAATAATAGTAACACTATATAATAAGATGGCAACATGTATCTTTTGCAACTACTTCTGTATTCTCCAACTCATAATCATAATCAGAAAGTCCACCCACCACATCCTCCTGGCCCTCACCCTCCTGACTGGCACACAGTAAGGATGTAAGGCTCATAGGAATTTAGGAAGTCATGGTGATGTCTGCCTCATCATGACTAAATGCAGTATCTATCATCAGCACTGAAGGTGTCCACCATGCTCAACAGCCTCTGCTAAATGTTCTTGCTCTTCAGGATGACATATTATGTGTGTAAAGGACATTTCTATTCACAACATTATTTAGCCAATAATGGGATTGAAGAGATGAGGGCAGTGATCTTTCTGTGTGTGTGTGTGTGTGTGTGTGTGTGTGTGTGTGTGTGTGTGTGTGTGTGTGTGTGTGTGTGTGTGTGTGTGTGTGTGTGTGTGTGTGTGGATGATACACCCTAATCTTTTACGACCAAGACACACCGGTGCTTAGACTCCCTACTACTGTTTTTGCACATTTTGGGGAAGGCATCAGTCAACTCCACCCACATGCATCATGACAGCATCATTCCTGCTCTTTATGGCAGTCTGCTCCCCAGACGGTGAGCAGAGACAGTAATCCAGAATCCATCATGGTGCTGACACAAAGTCTAACTTAGCCTCTGGCATGGAATACATGCATCTCAGCAGGCACTGGGTGAGATATCAAGCATACTGCACATGACCAGCACTGAAGATCATGTGTGTCATGAGAGAAAAGGTGACAACTTATTGTCAAGGTCTCTCCCTGCACATTCAAACTGGTGGATGTGAAGTATAGGAAGAATTAAGTTGTCAACCCAAAATCAGCCATTCGGATGCACAGGTACACTGCTGCGGTATCTGTTCAAATGTCTTTGGTCCAGGTGATAGAAGAAACCACTTCAGAGTGCAGCTGATACACTCAAGACTATTACCACTGAACTTGCCTGTCAGCCCTCCATATGCAAACACATGCATTTCCAGTGCTGAACTTTGCAACAGTATTGCAATGCATCTGAGGAATGACTATAACATGCATCCCACCAGGTTGCACAATTACATTATAGAGCTGTTCTAGCTGATTCCAGCATACCTGCAACGTGTCAACAATTGTGTCATGTCAATCGTGAGGTGAATACTCTACATGTCAACCCGTGACCATAGCTGCTGCCTGCTTGGACACCTGGATAAGGAGTGATAAGGTGTGAGAGACCTTGACCTGACCTTTAGCACATATGCCTAAGACTGACTGGCAATTGAATATATAACATTAGAAATAGATTCTACACCTATGACCCCCCCCCCCCCCCCCCCAGGTCCCCATATGAATCACCATAAGTTCACAGATTCCCTCACACAACTGCAATATAATTGGTTGTTTTTACATAATTTAGTACAATGGATCATCGCAATACAATGGATTTTACAATAAATAACTAGTAAGACACCGCAGGGCAACATGCAACCGGCGAGGTCGCGCCATGTCTTGGCCATCTAGCCAGTGATGTATATCAGACCAGTTACCCATACAGTATATGGAGACCCCTGGTACCCATATATGGAGATCCATGTACTGCATATGGAGATATGCTGTGAGAGCCCAAACATGCTTACTCAGTTATTCGTTATGTGAAAGTCCTATGACGTCTATGACATCTGACATCATACATACAATCCCTTTATGGAGATCCCTGTCTGTAGAACCAGCCACACAGATATGGGCTGTCTTGGCCATATATGGATTCTGTTGGTGTGGTATGTGGCCGATGTGGCCTCCATACATGGGCATTCCCATATGAAGTCCTGTTAGATATGGGCTTAATATTGATGACATTAGGGATCTCCATATGGGCATAAAAAGGATTACGTTAGTGGTTCCCCTGACATCACAGTGATGTCAGAGCATGATGTCAGAGCGACACACCCATAGTCAGGCGTGACAGAGATACGGACAAGATGTGCCGGTTTTCATAGTTAACTGCAACCTACGGTCGCAATAACTGATGGTAATTTCACTGATTCAGCCACATTCCTTGAACCCTAAAACCTTGGGTTAGATAACCAATACCACCTTTCTATATTTGATCAGTATCATAACGCTAAGCTCCAGTCAGCTATCTTGGACGCATCTTGAAAATGATGAATTCCTACATTTTTAGTATGTTCTTAAGCATGCCTAGAGGTCTCAGAAGTAGTTGAAAAACTTTTGTATAGGGGGGTTAAGTAGTATGTTTTCATATAATGACCCATGTAATTTTCGCCTAGTGTTATAAAATAAAATGCATGATAGCACCCATAAAGCTACCACTGGTGCAAGGCTATCACATATTTTCTAACTCTAGACATGTATACCATGACAAAAATCACTATGAGCATTAATCCCCTCAGTTGATACCGACCAACCCCAGTGGCTCACCGTCTAATTCAAACAATGTTTAAAACCGTTGCACTTCTTGAGAGACAGATAGATAATATTAGGCTATCACATGCTATAATATTAATGCCACTAAAGACAACAACTTTTTTTTTTCCAGACTGAGAGAGGTTGCAACCGTTGTGACACAAAGAGGCCGTCCGTTTATTCGGTGCATTCAGTGCGGTGTCGTTCGAAAATCCAGTGCACTGCGCCCCGGGTGTGCTCAGTGAGTGAACTGACTGACTCTACTCAGACGTTGGGGTTTGACAGTGTGGTGCGTTAACACAGTGTTTTTATTGGTTGATTTTCATGCCGGTGTCTCGCGCTTCTCAACAGCTTGATAGGTTATTTGTAGCCTGCATGGGTGCCAGCCTGTTCGCTCCGTTCTGCGATGTGTTCTGGAAATTAATCTGTTGACTCGTATTTCTGAACGTCCATTGTGACGTAGCGAGGTTGTTGCTGATTGGGTGTTGTTCCAACGAATCAGAGTAGGGTTAGGGTAGCTACGTCATCAGCCAACCAATACACACTGGTGTATTTGTCCCGCCCCGCACCACAGACAAATCAGAAGCCGCGGTTGGTCTGCACTGAGTTCTATGTTCCACCTCCCCTTAGAGATACGAGGCTTTCCAGACTGTGATGCGCAGATACAAAACAAATCACGGAACGGAGCGAACAGGCTGGCACCCATGCTAGGTCATTTGAGCTTTATTGTTACACATGCATCAAATTAACAGCAGGTAGGCCATTGTTATGAATTAAATTACCTTTCAATAGCAACGTTACATTAGCAACTGCTGCTTTTCAGAACTTTTTTTTAAGAGTTCAGAAGAGTTAAGAGTTCACACAGCTGCCTCTTAACTGGTCGTTTGTAAATAAGCCACACTGAGTGCACTCTACAACGTCACTGCCCATTGCACTCACTAAACTGAGCACACACCCGGTGTACATTTCCGAACGCATCCTTAGAGACAAAGAGGTTTTTACCTGGTAGGAAGTCTCGGTGGTGCAGACAGAGTCTCCAGCCCTGCTCTCCCTCCAGCACTGGAAGCATTTCTCTGTAAACCCAGAGCTCATCGTGAACGTTGTAGGAGATGAAGGCATCGTAGCGCTGAGGAGACCCCCTCTTTCTTTCCTTGGCATCATAAAGGAAGGCCAGGAAGAGGCAGTAGGCATAGAGAAGATGCAACCTCAGGAAGTGGTAGGTGAAGGATGTGAGCAGAGTCAGCACACTCACACAAGTGGAGGAAATGAAGTAGATGAAGCTATCGTCCACCAAACAGGAATGATGGTCAAAGTCCAGAAACCTGGTTCCCTTTTTAGCCAGAGGAAAGCCACAAGTGTAGCGGTGAGCATCAACTACCAGTATTTGGTTGTTGTTCTGCATCCACTCCTGAAATTCAGCATTAGAACAATCACAAGCTAAAGGGTTGTCAGCTGTGTTAATAAACCTGAGAACAGGGAGAATACTGAACACAGAGACATTGATCACTGTCAACTCATTGTGGCTCAGGTCCAGCCAGGAGAGTCCAGGCAGATTGGCTTGTGCCAGGAATTCCAGGGATGTCAGATTACAGGCTATTAAGGAAAGAGTCTTCAGCTGTGGTACATGTTTAAATGAGTCTGGGTCTGGTTGTTCACCATGGACAACTTGCATGTGTTCCAAATGTTTCATATCTGAGAGCATTTCCCATGTATGGTTAGGAAATCGATAAGCGTATCCTGAATTGAATTGTACTGTTAAGTTCTTCAGGCTCTGCATTAAGGTGGTATTATACCTTTGCCATTGTAACTCGTGAAGAGGTGAAGATGTCATTTTTATGGGATAATTGTGTAAATGTAGACTAAGTGTTTCAAGTACATCTAGTCCTTCCAAATGGTTGTTGTTCCATGGTAAATAACAGAAACAATCGATGTCCAATTTCTTGAGTGATTTCAGACTCATGAATTCCCCTTTGCTGAGCCTCAAAAACATGTCATTCAGAGTTAGAACCTTTAATTCATTGAGATGTTGAAAAGCACACTGTTTGAGTGCAGGGATGTAGTTGTTATCTAGATGAAGGTGTGTGAGTCTGGTCAAATTTAGGAAGTCTGCGCAGCTTAAATCATTAATACGATTGTTACTCAGGTCAAGGATTTGAAGCATGGAGAGATATTTAACATCGTCTGGCACTTTGGAAAGGAGATTGTTGGCGAGGTTCAGGTGAATCAGTTGATTCATTTGTTTTATTGAATCCTTGGACAGTTCAGTCAGTTCATTACATGATAGATCCAGGTTGGTTAGCTGAGTACAAGGTGACAGTGTTTCACTAAGGCTGTCATTGAATCTACCCTGCATTCCTAGTGTCCTCAGTGTGGGTATTTTGCAGATATTATTTAAGAGATCTCTGTCTATCCACACATGCTCAAATCTCAGAGTTAGGTTCTCCAGTGAATCAAGGCTCTGTAGAACCTTTCTGGTTGAGTTATAAGACATGTAATAACCCCACAAAGATACAGTAGTTATATTCCTTAGAAAATGCTTGTCTGGTATGTCCCACTCCCACCCATCAATACCTCCGAATATCAGGTTGATTGTCTCAAGATGTGAAAACACAGCTGTTGTGATGCTAAACTTTTTTATCGATTTTGATTCAACTGTCAACTCCCTGAGCTCAGAGGACATGTTTAATGGCAGATCCTTTGACTGCAAATACTCTAACTCATCAGTTTGGAGGTTTAAAACCTGTAAGCTTGGTAGTTTTAAGACAGTGATGATATCTATAATTTTATTGGACACCAGACTCATTTCCTGTAAACTGGTGAGTGACTGCAAGGCAGCAGGGTTGATGGATGTGATATTATCATCCAAGGTCAGTATCAAGAGGTTAGACAGTCCCTGAAACATGTTGTCCGTCAGTGTTATTAGTTTGTTATTGTCCATATAGAGAACTTTAAGTTGCTCCAAAGGTACAAAAGCCAGGTCATCTACATGCGTTATTGAATTATAACTCAGATCCAAATCTGTGAGATTTGACAGATGGTAAAAATCAGTCCTGTGTATCTTTTGGATGTTATTGTCCCTTAGTGTCAATGATATAACGTCTCTGGGAATGTCGTCTGGTATGCTAAGGAGGAGACGGTTTTTACAATCCACTGAAACACCAGCAGAGACATTGTCAGAGTAAAGAACAGTGCAGACTTTCAGGAAGTAAGCCAGTATGGGACAAGGATGAAGCGTGAACAATAGACACAAGAAGGGGAAACAATGGCAGCGTCCTGTCTGTAGCATCATGGCTGTCTTCAGGGTCAACTGGCAGGTACTTTTGGTGGAGTAATTCTTCTGTGGACACTGCTTGGTGACAACACTGTTCAGCATTGATGATCTAAAGAGTATACGACAGTAAAACAGTTAATCTACACATGTAAGCTTCTACATACAGTACATTATCAGTCTATATTCCACATGTGTCATGTTCCCTTTAAAGGACTAACAGTATAGCATCATGTGTGAACAGACCTGTCCCATGTCATTGTCATTTGGGACTCACTTACAATAACTGAACAATAACAATGTTGGACATTCACATGTAAACAGATAAAAAAAAAAATCAGAAAGATTAGCGTCTACTAAATGCCTAATAAGGATATTTTCTCTCTCTCTCTCTCTCACTCTCTCGCTCGCACGCACACACACACACGCACGCACGCACACACGCACACACACACACAGGGTAGGTTCTAAAAGTTAACGGTTTGATTGAAAAATGTTTGATGGTAAATAGCTTTTAAATCAAGTTTTTATTGCAACATACTAGTGTCATGTCCAGGGGTGGACTTGCACAAGCTGCCTCACGCTACAGAATAGATGGGCTTCTGCCCTATGAGCCTCGACAAGGCGTACTTATTTTAAAATGCAATGTAAAAAAAAAAACATCTATGTACAAATACATCCTGTACATAATTCTACATTCATTCAAACTACAGTATTAACTCTGACTGGGATGATGTGCCACACTGACTATCAAGAAAATGAAAACATGGCACTTCATGTTAAATAGACACAGACCCCTGTACTAAAGTATCCACTGCATACACTTATATACACACAAAGAATGTCAATACACATTAATCACAGACACATCACAGACACATTAATCATGTCACAAAGATTGCCTTCTTTCAACTTAGAAATATTGTGTGAATTAGAGCTTATCTGTCGTTGGACGATGCAAAAACGCTGATCCACGCCTTTGTTTTCTCTAGGCTTGATTACTGCAACGCACTTCTCTCTGGTCTGCCAAAGTTAACTACTGACAGATTACAACTTGTTCAAAATGCTGCAGCCAGAGTTTTAACTAAAACTAAGATAATACTCCAGTCTTAGCGTTGCTACACAGGCTCCCGGTTGTTTTTAGGATTGATTTTAAAATTATTTTACTTGTTTATAAAGCTCTAAATGGTCTGGCACCTTCGTATTTCTATGACTGCCTGCATAGATACGTTCCAAACCGCCCCTCAGGTCTTCTAGTGCAGACCTGCTTGATGTGCCTAATATGACATAAAAAATATGGTGAAGCAGCTTTCTGCTTCTATGGGCCGACAGCTTGGAATAAACTCCCACTACACCTAAGACAGGCAGCCTCTGTGGATAGCTTTAAAGCACAGCTCAAGACCTATTTCTATTCTCTTGCTTTTAGCTGATATTTTTAATTCCCGTGTTGCTTTTGAAGTCTGCACTGTTCTTAAAATGTTTTAAATGTTCTTCAATGTTTTATGTTTTTATTTTTCTCTGATTTATTGTAATCATGTGTATTTGTTTTCCTGTTAAGCACTTGTGTTTCATTTTCTGCTCTGTAAAGCGCTTTGAGCTGCATTTCATGGTCATGAAAGGTGCTATACAAATAAAGTTTTATTATTATTATTATTATTATTACCCTTATAAGAGCTACCGGTAGATGCTAAAACTTTGACTGCCCTTTAACAAAGGCATCTTCCCAATTATATAATATAGCATGGAAAAAGTCATAATGAACAGTACTTTTCCAGGATGAAGGAATTGTAACATTGAATCCTACCTGAACTCCTAAACGTCAGAGACAACCATCCTTCCATACTTGTAATGAAGTGCGTTTTGATCACAGCTCAGCTACACCTCAGATATGTCATGGGGTGACGACAGTGAAAGAGGAAGAACCCTAATAATGCAGAAATACTTCAGTTCAGTGGAACTAGGACAGAAATACCAGTAAGACGCCTAAGGGTGACAAGCGCCATGTCCTCTGGCCAGTGATGTATATTACCCATTACCCAGTTACCCATATATGGAGAACCCTGGTACCCATACTGTATGGAGATCCTTGTACTGTATGGATGCTGCGAGACCCCAAACATGCAGTTATTTGTTATGTGAAAGTCCTATGACGTCTATGCCATCTGACAAGATCCCTTTTATGCCGATGTGACCTCCCATATGAAGTCCTGTTAGATATGGGCTTATATGGGCCATATATGGACATGAAAGGGATTCTGTTTGGTGTGGTTCCCCTGACATCACAGTCAGAGCGTGATGTCTGAGTGGAAAACCCATAGACCGTAAAAAAGCGTATACGGCCGGCCGGACGGACGGACGGAGACATGATGTGCTGTTTTACATACTAAACTGCGACCCTTGGTCGCAATCAATCCGTGCAAAGAACACGTTTTCAACGTCAGACAGCAATGAAGTCCTTCTGACCACAGCTCACCTACACCTCAGATATATCAGGAGGTGACGAATAGTGAAAGAGGAAGCACCCTAGAAATGCAGAAATGCTTCAGTTCAGTGGAATTAGGACAGAAACTATCAGTGTAAACAACAAGACCTTACTTGACCTAGCCTCGAACACCATGCAGTTTTATGCAAAGGTTATATTAGGTTATTTAGAACTCAATGACCTATTTTTGTTGTATTAAACTGTTTTGATTAATGCAAGGATCTTGGTTTGCGACCGAAGGTTGCAGTATACCATGAGAAATGTCTTTGCTTGTCCATCCGTCTTTCAGTCAGTACAGGAAATCATGTCACGTGACATCACCTCATCAAAAATCTAACCCTGGATATTCATACTGTCGCTGTGACATCACAGGTGATATCACAGTGACAGTCCATATATGGGTATCCCTTTTATGTCCATATATGAAGATCCCTGATGTCATTGATATATACTGTATATACAATACACACAGACACTCAGATAAATCTGGCTAATAGATAGATAGATAGATAGATAGATAGATAGATAGATAGATAGATAGATAGATAGATAGATAGATAGATGGATGTCGACTATCAGAACTTTGTCAGAAAGATAAAGAAAGATATGCAGCATCTTATATATGTTGAAAGAATTGCCCTCTCTCTGTGTAGAAATCCATGCCGTACACCACATCTCCAGTATTGACTTGATATGCTTAGTTTAGTGTACTGAAAATAGCCGACCTCCAAGCTCACAACGCGTCGCAGCTATTTTCAATATCTTGACCAAAAGGCCCGACATCTCAGCCCCTGCCATATTCACCTGGCGGCCATGTTTGAAAGTTGCATTGAAACCGGTGGCAACTGGGGTGGAATTTCGTTAACTTAATGGCAAGATGTCCGCTGTGTGAATATGGTCAATGGCAGAGAACAGAACTTTGGCTAAGACAGTATCCATACTGGATGATGCCAGCCACCCACTGCACACAGCACTTCACTCACTTGTTGTTGGTTTCATATATGTGAAAAAAGGAAGGATTGAATGCACACTTGTAATGTTGCCGAAACAAATTCCTATGTGTTTTACACAATGGTAAATAAAGGAATCTGAATCTGAATCTGAAACTCACACGGTAGAAAACATTCCGTGAAACAAATTCCGCCTGGCACAGATAATCACCACGTAGCACACCACTTCAGAGATGGACAAACCTAGATTTATTTGCAGCTAGCCATTAAAATACTGTGAATTTATGTCTGTATATACAGTAGCTCACTTTGACCACAAGGGGGCAGTGCAGGACTGTAGTTTAAGTTTAAATTACATGGCTATTGGCGGCACATAAACATGACTTTTACTCAATTCAAGCTTATGAGCAAACATACTATTTACACTGAATGGCCACCTGTGGACACAAGAGCATATTCTTCCGATAATAAAACTGAAAGCAGTGCTGAATCTCATATTAAACTGTATTTCCATTCTATTACACAGTAATCATCCCATTCCCAATCAGAGCAAAATGCCTGTGTACAATAGGAGCACTGGTGTACTGTTTTTGTAATTGAAAAAAAAAAGAAAAGAAAATGTCAATTTATATACTGTTGCATCTAAAATAAACTGATTATACAGTGCAATTGCAATGCATTCATAATTAATACAAATAAATGAAACGAGATGTTTCATCACAACATAAACCTCGCATAAATAAGACGATTCATTGCTGATTAACAGTACACAGTACACAACGATTTCCAATTAAATTAATGTTGGCTAGTCTGCGCACTCCATTAGTTTAGGTAGATCAAGGAAATTGCAACGCATAATCTCCCAACACTGGAAAACATAAAACACATGATTGTTCAGTCAGCTACACACCTAAAATAGTGAGATATATAAAGACTATTATGTGTGCATGCGTGCATGTGTCTGTGCGTGTGTGTGTGTGTGTGTGTGTGCGTGCGTGCGTGCGTGCGTGCGTGTGTGTGTGCGCGTGTGTGTGTGTGCGCGTGTGCGTGTGTGCGCGCGTGTTTGTGTGTGTGTGTGTGTGTGTGTGTGTGTGTGTGTGTGTGTGTGTGTGTGTGTGTGTGTGTGTGTGTGTGTATTCAAAAACAAATGTGTTGCTACATACTGTACATGTACTGTACTACATGAAAATGTGTTCCCGGCCTGAATGGGTTAATGATCTGGCAAAGAAACTATTGAAAGTGTTGATTACATATCAATCATCGTTATCTTGCCCATGATCAAGCAAAAGCTAAGGTAACCCCATGTTGGTTAGCTTCCCCCCCTCAAGTCTCACTCTTAAGTTTGCCTGAAAGTTAGCAGCTCTGAGCTAACCCTCTAACCTAGGCTCCATGTTGTTGAACTGCATCACAATATCAGAGCACATTAGAAAATGCCATAACTCTTAGTTGTTGTCCTGTTCCTCCATGCAACAAGATTAGATCTGGTTGTAAACACAAGGAAATTAGATCTGGTTGTAGACACAAGGAAATTGGCACAGAGAAATGACTTTCACCCACATTGTTCTTTGAGGGGAACTACTGGTTATGGCATGGGGAAGAAACTAGATAACTGGTTCATGCAGAAGAAAACAACAGTTGCCAAACGCAGTCATAGGGTCGTTTCATACCGTTATAAGGAGCCTAACTAATTTCGGTTCGGGAGTGCTCCCCGACCCGAAATTATTTAGGTTCGGGGGGAGTTCATCCATACTTTCTTAACGGCTAGTGCCTAGTCGCTTGTAAATATTGGAGGTCCATGGCATGACGACGTTTGTGGCCGATACATGAGCGTTGCAGGGCGGATATATATCTGACTGACCCTCGCGCTGCAAGCTGAATGACTGGAAGTCCATTAAGTAGCAGGCAGCTCCAGCAGGCAGCAGCACCAGTGACGGGGACACGGGGTCTCTTCTCTCTCTCTCACTCACTCTCACAAACGCTCAACATTTAATCTACAAGCTCACATTATAGACGTGCCGCGGCCGCCTCATTTGCTGCATGCATATCATCACGCAGTCACAACTCGTCGTGGAAAACCTATCAACACGGAACATTAGTAGAGTTGTGTCTATGCTTTTCTTTTCTCTTTAAAACGGTCGGCGAGAAGCGACCAAAGCTCTGTGTGTGTGTGTGTGTGTGTGTGTGTGTGTGTGTGTGTGTGTGTGTGTGTGTGTGTGTGTCACGCGCGCGCCTGCCTGCCATCACTCAGAGCGAGACCAGCTGCTGTCTGTATTCGCTATGAAACACTCAATACACGGCGTCCACAATCATTTGGAAGTCGGCGTGTCTCCCTCCCAGAAACGAACGCTGTTTCCTTGGATTCACAGCCGAGAATATGCACTTGAAGCCGGGCTGAATGAATGAGAAGACACAGCTAAGTACCGAAATTAAGTCGGGAGGTCACAACATTTTGGCAGCACCGTGGAGCCGACTAAAGTCGATTGACGCCCCCCCGAACCGGGAGGGGAAACCCATATTTGGGTCTGGACACTGCCGAACCGAAATTAGTTAGGCTCCTTATAACGGTATGGATCGACCCATACAGTAGAAGGGCCAGGGCACACAAGCATCATGAGTGACAGCAGACAGATTCTTACTCAGTGGAGGAAAACGTTTTTTTTTTTTTTTTTTTTTTTTTAAGTCCCCCCCAAAAATCCCCAATCCCTTAAGGTTAAAGCTCCAAACAGCCCAGAACAAACTTGTTAGGGTCCTGCTTGGCCTTTCTTCTAGCCTTGTTTTGGCTCTAAAAAAAGGCTCAAATTCGTTCTCCTGCTTTACCACTAACATGTGGAACGCACTGTTGCAGGCCCTAAAGGAGTGTAAATCCCTAACCTCCTTCAAAATTAGTCTGAAAAGTCACCTACAGATGGCTGCTACTCGAAACGTGTAAATAGACTCATACCCATACTCACCTCCCCTTTTCCACTGTAACTGCTTCTTCTGATTTTATAATTGATATTATCCTATGCAAAGTACTGTGTTCTATCCGGTAACATGTCATTAGGTCGAACACCCTTTGGATCGACCACCAAACTCTAACCCAAACCCTAATCGTAACCTTAGTAAAACTATGCCTAACCCTAACCCTAACCCTAAACGTAACCTAACCGTGACGCGGGTGATTATCTAACCTGCCGACGCTGTTCGACCCAACAGGAGTTCGACCTATGGGGCAGTCCCTTTCTATCCATCTGTCTTTCAAAGTTATATGAGATACATAAAGTGGTTCCTGTGTAAATAAGCCGAAAAGCTTACTAGGATCTTCTTTTAGTTGACCTCGTATCAGTGATTTGTACTGTCATGAAACTGTACTTTTTCCTATTGCAAACTTCTAATACATTCTTCAATCAATCAATGTAAACTTGACCAACTTAATAAAGAATATGTTTATCATAAAGGCCTACATGTAATTTTGATTATTCATTCTAATGATCTGGCACAGAAAGTATTGAAAGTGTTCATTACATTTCAATCATCTTTATCTAGCCCATTATCAAGTAAAAGCTAACCTACTGTAACCCCCCCCCTCAAGTCTCACTCTTAAGTTTGCCTGAAAGTTAGCAGCTCTGAGCTAACCCTCTAACCTAGGCCCCATGTTGCTGAACTGCATCACATTATTTAGAAAGCGCCATAACAAGTCAGTATACAGTGAATAGAATTGACCATGTTGCATTGGTGCATGTATAAAGTATACAGTGAATAGAATGGACCATGCTGCATTGATGCATTTTAGTGAAAAGAATGGGCCACCCATGTTGCATTGGTGCATGTATACAGTGAATAGAGTGGACCATGCTGCATGCATGTAATGGAGGTGATCCGAACCTCCCCACCCAGCTTTGAACCCGGGTCTCCCACGCGAAAGTCCAATATTTTAACCACTAGACCAAAGAGACATCTCTTTGGTCCAGGGGAGATACTAGAGTTTTGAGGCTTCAAGGCTGGGGCTGCGACTCTCTCCGTCACACTCACCCCCCTTTGACCTCCTCCCACGGGGAAGCCCGAATCCGGGTCACGGCACCAATGTAACGGAGGTGATCCGAACCTCCCCACCCGGCTTTGAACCCGGGTCTATATCTTAACCACTAGACCAAAGAGACATCTCTTTGGTCCGGGGGAGATACTAGACTTTTGAGGCTTCAAGGCTGGGGCTGCGACTCTCTCCGTCACACATATACAGCCAGTATACAGCGAATAGAATGGGCCATGTTGCATTGATGCATGTACTGTATATAGCCAGTATACAGTGAATAGATTTGCCGGTCTCCAGGTTTTCTTCAGAATAGGTTGGACCATTTCAAAATATATAGCATCCATTGACACTACCGTAGCATCACGGCCGGGAGGCAAACCCGGGACCCCGATTTGCCAGGTATGTGCACTGACCAGTCAGCCAAAGTGCCAGGCATGTTGGTGAGAGCCAACGCACATACCGTATAGCCTACAGTCGTCCCCTCTACCTGGAAGCACGACCACGCGCGCCGGCCAGGATCTAAGATCGACTTTGAAACCGGGGGGTTCAAGCGCAACTCAGGAGGGACAGTCGTCGACTACCAGCCGGCCAGGTCTACAACGCCGAGGAACTGCCAGTACCTATTTGTACCGCTGCCACCAATGTAGCGTCACGGCCGGGAGGCGAACCCAGGACCCCGATTTGCCAGGTATGTGCGCTGACCTGACCAGTCAGCCAAAGTGCCGGTCAGCGCACATACCTGGAAAATCGGGGTCCCGGGTTCGCCTCCCGGCCGTGACGCTACACTACTGTATTTACTAGGCTTCCACTTATATACACTTAGGTCTTTGTGTTTCTAATATTATTGACTGCTAATTGTTTATCCTGCAACTGCCCGGGTATCCATGGATATCCGTCTGGGACCCGCGTTTGACGGGTGAAAACGGTTGGAAAATATATGATCAGTTTGCGGGTAGCGGGGTGTTTCCATCTTTTGACGGGCGGGATGGGTCTGGTTTGTATTTTCATAATTTTATGTAATCATAAAGATCTGATTATTGGGCGGGGTTGGGTTGTCAAAATTGGATCCGTGCAGGACTCTGTCAGAGTCAGTCTTCTATGCCAAAAATAAAGTTTGACAGAAATGCCCATCACAAACTGATCAATCTTAACCATGATCAAGCAAAGCTAGCAAGCTAACCCACTAACCCCATGTTGGATAGCTTGTCTCCCCCCCCCCCCCCAAGTCTCTTAGGTTTTTCTGAAAGTTTGCAGCCCTGAGCTAACCTTCTAACCTAGGCCCAGGGACGTGCTGGCCATTGGGAAAATCGGGACAACTCCCGAACGGCCGGTTCATTCCAGGCCGGCCATTAGGAAAAAATTAAACTGTTTGCACAAAAGTAAAAATTAAACTGTTTGCACAAAAGTAGTGAAAACAGCAGATCTACAAGCACACAACGCGTGTGCTTGTAGATCGGCTGTTTTCACTAGTTTAAATCATTTTTAAAGGACCTACACCATGAAATTTCACTTTTTTTATTTTAAAACCTTTTTTTGGGGTCCCACTGGCACCTTCTATCCTCACAAAGTCCTATTTCTGACCATTGTGTCTTTCTCTGGTTTTGGGCAGACAGAGATGAAAAGCTTTCCACGGGTTCTCAGAACGGTGCTGTTCTGAGAGTTGACGCATGTGACGTCCCCCCCCCCCCCCCCCCCGCCCTTCTGGTGCAAACCAGAGCTACTCTTCTAAACCCAGCCCCTCATTTGTTTCTAATTTGCTTAGCCTCCACCTGCATCTGCAGCTGGCTTACTGTTCTGGGGCTGCTCACTCAGTGCTCTCACTCTGCCTCCCTGTATAGTCTACTAGAGTCATTTCCTTCTTTTATTCTATCAACATTTTTGCTATCAACATGTCCAAGGAGAAGTCTTAACGTTCCTGGATTGCACTATAAATGTGACGTTATAGACTGCGAGGACCCAAGCTTCGTCCCTTCTAACAAGGAAACAAAAGACTATTTTTAATGATCCGAGGCCTTCTGAAGCCTGGGCCTAAATTTTCAATCCAGCCACGGAGCTCGCCGCGGTGGCCGGGCCGCCGGTGAACAAGAAGAGGAGGATGCTGCGGCGGCCCCGGTCGCGACAAGCAGCTCCGACCCGGCGGTGGACAGAGCGGCCGTCCCGGCCGCGACAAGCAGCTCCGACCCGGTGGACAGAGCGGCGGTCCCGGTCGCGACAAGCAGCTCTGACCCGGCGGTGGACAGAGCGGCCGTCCCGGCCGCGACAAGCAGCTCCGACCCGGTGGACAGAGCTGCGGTCCCGGCCGCGACAAGAAGCTCCGACCCGGCGGTGGACAGAGCGGCGGTCCTGGCCGCGACAAGCAGCTCCGACCCGGTGGACCGAGCCGCGGTCCCGGCCGCGACAAGCAGTTCCGAGCCACGGTGGCCAGGTGGGTGCTCGCCGCCGAGCTCGCCTCCTCTCCCCTCACTGTCCCCAAACAGCGATCGCCGATTCTGAACGTACTTTACTATTATATGAAATGGATGCTTCCCTCTGTTTCCCAAACACTGGGTCGGGACACATTTGTGAGTCGCGGAGACAGTTATGGTTTATGGGGTGTTATATTTCATACATTTTTATACATTATACATAAATACAATGCGGGTGGGGTGATTGTCTAATGTATATTAACGTTCTCTAATGTCTGGTCTAGCAACGGTCGCCCTGTGTCATTTGACAGTAGGCTTATATCATACAACATAGGCTAACAGTAGGCTATAATCAGAGCTGCAACATTATCTTATTTTTGTATTGGCCCAATATTAACATTATGTGTTGTCAACGTTGGAGGAGTGGAGAGGAGGGGTGGAAAAACCCCACTAGATGCGCCCCTGAGCAAACAAAGGCCGTTTTGGTATTGCAGCTGAAGAGCCTAATAATAGCACAGCTAGTAGAAACAAAAGGAATGGTCAGACTGTGTGTTGAGGGTTAAGACCTGTCTAAGACTCAATTTTGAGCATATATTTATTCAAAAAATAGAGTTTTAAAAGCATGGTGTAGTCCCTTTAAAATGATAAATACAAAACAAACGGTTTTGGAAATACAAGGTTTCCACCCGACAACGACGAAATATAACTCATGTAATTGGCCCACTGGCTTGTCACTTTGTCCCAAATCTTTGAGTAGCAGCAGCGCTATAGAGAGAGATCTCAATTAGGGCCTCTCCAACTCTTTTTCCCGGGCTGAATCAGGGGCCCAGCACGTCCCTGCCTAGGCCCCATGTTGTTGTCCTGTTCCTCCATGCAACAAAACATGATTAGATCTGGTTGTAAAACACAAGGAAATTGGCACTGAGAAATGACTTTCACCCACAATTGTTCTTTAATTGAGGGGAACTTTGGTTAAAGCATGGGGAAGAAACTGGAATATAACTGGTGCATGCGGAAGAAAACAACAGTTGCCAAAAGCGGTGCTGGCAACATAATGTTGTAAAGCCTGCTTGCCGTGCGGGACGGGCCACGCAAGCATCATGAGTGACAGCACACAGATTCTTACTCAGTGACTATGTATGAACAGGTTTCTACCAGACCTAGTTTGGTGGCAGCAGTATAAAGCGCTGTTCTGTCACTGAGCTCGACAACTATAACAATACATATGTTCATTAAAAAAATGATCTAATTTAAAGTTATACTATGTAACTTTTTTTATAAAACATATCTTAAAATTGTCCAAACTATTAAATCGCTAAAGTTTTAGAACCCCCACTCTGTTAATTTCAGCTCCCAAAGCCTTTTCTTTATATGTGTTCTACTGAGCCCTGGTGGCCGTGACCGGGGCTGTTTTTCCCGGCAAAATTACGTCATATGCATCATTCTGTACCCTACCGGCCAATCAAAGCCCAGATCATACACTGCTGAGCTCTTCAGGAAGTACACTGCAGTGTTTACACTGGGCTAGGAGTCTAGCATGTAACTCCCCAACCGAGGCTCGTAGAGGGACACGAAGAGGGACACGACCTCTATGGATAGGTCTCGGCGAGGCGAGGCGGACGCGGTGGTCTGAATGCCCGGTCCGCGGTGAAAAACGGCCGAAAAAAGCAGACGCGACCGCGGTTTGCTCTACTGCTACTGACCACTAGTTGAGCAACTTACACAGTATAGCTTTAAGTTGATGGCCACACCACAACGATAATGGCAACTATCGTCGTAAATGATATTGTATTGATCACATTCAGCACAATTCTATGGACGATAGAAGCACTCGCAGACATTCAGAATGAATCAGAAGGACATATGGGATGCAAGGGGGCAGGTTTCCATTCCTAAACATCCCGATTCCGAAAACCAGGTTAGCATTCACCAGCGCCGGCAGGTTAGCATTCACCTGCGTTGGCAGGTTGGCTTTTCACCAGGTTACCATTCACCAGCATCAGCAGGTTAGCATTTCACCAGGTTAGCATTCACCAGTGTTAGTTTTACTGAGGTTAGGGTTAGGTTTAGGTGGTCGGAATAGAAATATTTCGGAGTGCCAATGTGTAACTGGGATGCACTCGGTCTTATTCACCCCCTGAAAGGTTTGTTATGACAGAGATGAAGAGATGATTATGAATGAATAACACTAGCTGGTAGGCTGGCTGGCATTACCTCAGGTAGGCTAATTAATAATTACATACATAAATCAGATTATCCTTTCTTCTTTCTTTTTTAACCTTTCACCTTTATTTATTCGGGGGAGCCCATTGAGAGCAAGCTCTCTTTTTCGAGGACACCCTGACCACAGCATATTAAAACACATTATGACGCAATATTTTATGCTTTAAATATAAAAAAAATATCAGATATACAAGCTCACAGCGCGGCGAGCTTGTAGATCTGCTATTTTTGAAAAATCGCGGAAATTAGAATTTTGACCCGGTTCTATAAGTGTCTTTTGAATCCTTCTAAGATTTTTGGAAAGAAACTATGTTTCTATGTCAGCAATCTGGCTAGTCATCGTCAAAGAAAAGGTCCTTTTCACTTAACTGGAGCTCAGCTAGTCTGTTCTTGAGAGACTACTATGTCAGTGGTTCTCAAACCTTTTCATGTGAAAGACCCCCAAAATGATATTTATTTGGCCACGGACCCGCATCTCAAAATATTTAGTTCCAGGGACCCCCCAGAAGCAAAATTTGAGTTACAACCGTTCGCTTTGAAAATACATATATATTCAAAGATTTGCACACATTTTCATGACTTTTTCAAAAAATAGCAGATCTTCAAGCTCGCAGCGCGGCACTCGGTGTCGCGCTGTGAGCTTGTAGATCTGCTATTTTTCACTGTTTAAAGCAGTCAATAAGTCTAGGCCTAAATAGGTTTTAAGCCTTATATCCTGTCTTTCAGCATCACAGGGTGGTGCAGTGGCTGCAGGCAGCCGCTTGAGAACAGGAAGGCTCCCAGTTCAATCCGGGGCTCCCCCAGAGTTAGTGTCGAGAAGTGTCCTTGTCCTTGATGAGCAGGTTGGTGCCTTGTCATGGTTTCCTCATGCCATCAGCAGGGGCGAAGGAAATTGTCACAGATGAGTCACCGTTGGTTGAGGCATGAGGAAGAAAGAACTCATAAACTAACAACATTCATGTCGTCGTTGATTGTTGGGTGAAAAAGTCCTGCTATTAACTTGCTCACCATGCTGCCTTGCACAGATAGATACCAATGTGCCATTTCAAAACATCACGTGTCCTGCGACTCCTGCCATTAGCAAGACATTCGATTTTCAGGGGATTTTGCTATTTCTATAACCTTTTCTGACTTTGATGTTTAAATTTACCTTTGAAGGTGGATTCTGCTTTTCAATGGATACAGGTTTCTTGCTATTTGCGAGTTTCTACAAAAATACGCCCCATTCTCCAAACAAATTACAAAAGGAAAGACAGGGAAAGAAACCTGTGGGAAACTTTTTCAATTATTGTTTCACTCAAGCTATCAGCAATACATGGGCCTACATACTGTACATACACACACACACACACGCACGCACGCACGCACGCACGCACGCACGCACGCACGCACGCACGCACGCACGCACGCACGCACGCACGCACGCACGCACACACGCACACATGCATGCATACATGGTTAAGATTATGGCCAGGTACATGCCTCCCCTCTCTCAGTCACTGTCCATGGTACTGAAGTCTCAAGAACATGCTTGAAATGCATGCATGAAAGGTCAAGAACATGCATGAAAGGTCAAGAACATGCATAAAGCAAGACATTGAGGAAGTCAGTCATTTCTGTCATTCTTGACTCTAAACTTAAATTTGACACGCATGCACGCACGCACGCACGCACACACACACACACACACACACACACACACACACACACACACACACACACACACACACACACACACACACACACACACACACACACACAAAAGAGTGAGAAAAAGAGTGCTCAGATATGTCCAGATAGGACATACAGTCATTTTTGGAACACACATAAGATGTAACTGTTATCCTTATATAATGTATGTCCTCATGATGTACCCAGGGACGTGTTGGGCCCCTGATTCAGCCCGGGAAAAGGAATTGGAGAGGCCCTCATTGTGCGTGGCTATTGGCAGTGCGCCAGATTTTTTTGGGGGGCCGGTATTCACATGATAGACAAGCCAGTGGGGCCAATGTGATTGCAAGACTTGTCTATGTCCGTGGCCCATTTTGTTTATTTCTTTTCAATGAAAAATATAGTCTATATAAATATTTTCTTTGTTGAGTACCTAATTATGTTGGGAGGACTTGCTCATTAATATGTTGCAGGATATATGTGGTATACTGTACATCTGTACATATGTGGTATACTGCCGATCTACAGGCTCTAGATCTGTTATTTTCAGCCAAAATCAGTCATTACGATGCAATCAAGGCCTGCCAAAATACATTTTAGTTGACTAGCTCAACTGTAGATTTAGTCGCCTGAAAACGTATGATATTTAGTCAACTAAAATTAGACTAAAACTAAAACTTTTCAAATTATGACTAAAACGAAATTACATTTTATTCAAAAGACTGACTAAAACTAAATCAAAAATTTCTGTCAAAAACAACATTGCCTGATAGCGTGAGAGAAACATCTTTTTGCATTGATGTCCCTCTGTTGTGACTTGTTTCACAACGCAGGTGTTTGCCTGATCGTAGCGGCATGAACAGTCCATGGGTGGGGTGTGATGGGAGCTGGGAGCAAATCCACCGTCAGACAGAAGGACAGACACACAGACAGACAGACAGACAGACAGACAGACAGACAGACAGACAGACAGACAGACAGACAGACAGACAGACAGACAGACAGACAGACAGACAGACAGACATTTTGTTGGCAGAGGTAACAAGGACCTTTTTTTTCTAACAGGAAATAAGTGAAGAAGATTTGCATATACCGTAAGCTCTTTGGAAGAGTTTCAAGAAAGGTGCTATGTTGTAGTCTTAGAAACACGAGGAAGAAAGATGATTTATAAAAATGTCCACACCCACTTGAAGTGTACAATATATAAGAGTGGCCGTCGCTGATATTATTATTCAACCCAGGAAGAACACATCAGGTTTGAGTGACTCCTCTCCTCTCCTCTCCTCTCCTCTCTTCTCTTCTCTTCTCTTCTCTTCTCTTCTCTTCTCTTCTCTTCTCTTCTCTTCTCTTCTCTCCTCCTTGTTACTACTTCTCTTTTCTTCTTTAGAAATATCTCTAACATGTCTGTTTCTTTCTGCAGAAGGAAATCATCATCATCATCATCATCATCATCATGACGACCATGAGGATGCTGAGTGTGTCTCTACTTCTCTGCGCTGCAATGACTGCTGTTGCTGCAAGTATGTGTGTGTGTGTGTGTGTGTGTGTGTGTGTGTGTGTGTGTGTGCGTGTGTGTGTGTGTGTGTGTGCATACCGAGCGTGTGTGTAAGGAAGAGACTGTTACCGATTTATAACTAAACCAGTTTGTTTGTTGTTTGAGGTGTTAGGACATTACTATATGTTCCTCGATTTCCTTATTTTGTTAATGTAGTTGCTACTTGCTACTGCTTACAAATAGTTGAGTAGAGTAGTTCACCCCCAAAATGACTTTTTTTTCCTATTGATTACTCGAGCCATGGAGACTTTGTATTTGTATTTGTCAAATTCCTAAGACAAAAAAGTAAATTTACCCCCATTGATTCCGGATGGGGACCCAAATGCATTCGGGTCCCCATCCGGAATCAATAGGGGCAGATTTATTGTAATCACATTATTGTCTTAGGAATGCGACAAAAAACTAAAATATTACTGAACTCAAGTCTCCATGGCATGAGTAATCAATACAACTTTTTCCATTTTGGGGGTGAACAACTCCTTTAAGGTGTCTGTTGTCTTTTCAGCAACATGTCCATATGGATGGAGCCTCTGGGGCGGTAACTGCTACAGATTTGAATTGAGAAAGGAGGCTTGGGCTATAGCAGAGGTAATTAGAATCAACAAACACATGACTGCATCTTGTACTATTATTTCCACTGTGGAGTTGACAGACACATGGGCAAAGTGTCAAATATATTTGTACACAAAAAATGTTTTTTGCTGGTCAAAGTAAAAGTTTGTACTTTTATGGTATAATGATGTTTATGTTAAAGCAAATGTTACCCAGGTCTAAACGTAGGTATATATCATGCATTGGTGATATTCCAATGTAAAAAATCATTTAGCTAAATTTCAGCCTCAAGTATTGAACTTTGTGAATCATCATTCATATTTTTATTAGGTCTTTGCTACTCAAATTATGCTGGATGATCTTTCATTTTGATGAATACACTCATTTAAGAAAGGTTTTCAATATTATAAATACAATATTAAAAGGTTCTGAACAGCACATTTTATTTAATTGGTTTTAATATTTTTTTTACGCTTTAAATAACCGTAAGACAATAAATAAGACTATTTGCAAAGGGGAAATGTGTTATTAAAATAGTTCTGATAAGTAAATACATTATTTGTTCAAGTTTAAACTGTTAAAGTTAAGAATAGCATGTGGGTCAACCCCCTGACTTGGATCAACCGACCCCTAACCTGGGGCAAGTTGAGCCACTTGACCACTTTTTTTTAATAAGTCATATTTTTCTGGCCCTTTGTCATCTAACTCATAATTTCAAATGATAGAAGACATCCTGAAATATGTCTAGAGGTTTTGATTTTTCTTGCTTCCAGGGCAACTTGAGCAAAAAGTGGTTCATCTTACCCCGTTTTCCCCGATATTAAATTAATTTGAATAATGTTCTTCCTTGTCTTCTGTTTATATCTTTCTGTAGAGACGCTGTCTGGCTCAGGGTGGACACCTGGCATCCTTTCACAGCCGGTATGAATACAGGTTTGTCCAAAACCTGATTCATTCCCAGACTCGTCGGTATCCTTGGACGTGGATTGGAGTCTCAGATGCACAAATGGTACATTAATCTCTAATACAATGTTTGATGTTACCTCTGCTACACTGTATGTCAACATACATTTACAACACTGAATGTGGTCTATTGTGTGTCTATTGTATATATATATATATATATATATATATATATATATATATATCAGGGCGACATGCAACATCATGATGTCTCGACAGTTCTTGGCCATCTGGCCAGTGATGTATATCGGACCAGTTACCCATATATGGAGACCCCTGCTGCATGATAGTCAATTGGGCATTACCAAATGTGGGCAATAATATTGATGACATCGGGACAGGGATCTCCATTTATGGGCATAAAATGGACATCAAGCCAGAGCGGGATGTCACAGACAGCCCATAGATCCACAGTGTCAGGCGTGATGTACAGCCAGAGATACGCGGACAAGATTTGCCGGTTTTCATAGTTAACTGCGACGTACGGCCTACTACGCTCGCAATAAAGATCATCTGTGAGTTGCTTAATGGTGACATATTGTATTTTGTACTGAATTGCTGTGATGATATATTGTCCTCTAGGAAAACATCTGGCTGTGGAGTGACGGTAGCCGATGGGACTTCACATACTGGGCTAGTGGAGAACCTAACAATTGGAAAGGGAGAGGACTAGGAGGGCAGCACTGCGCTCTCATGAACTGGCCGTGTAAGTCACACGTGCTGAATTTAATTCAAGTTAAAACGATTGCTTCTCTTTAGCCTCCATGGGGGTGCATCAATGCCTACTCGGACACGATGCAAGTTGGGAATGCATGCCCCACAGGTTATCTGACACCCGTTGTACCTGGCTCCTTAGCTGACTGGATAATGCAGTTGCCGTACGTCTGCGGCCCTGGGTTCGATATTCTCTCCACGTTGACCACAATGCTAGTCGTCCTTTTTGATGGGGAGCAGCTCAGATAAGAGTGCTGTTGTCTCTGAACTTTGGTGGCACTGAACAAGCACTTATAAATATATACTTAGCGGTCTTTAAAGTTATACTGTGTAACTTTGTTCGGCCGACGACCGCCTTGCCCTCGCCGAGATGAATCCATAGAGGGGTCCCACGTTCCTCTGTGACCAGGGGTTCGGGTGTAACATGCTATGACTCCTCACCAGTGTAAATACTGCTGTTGAGACAAGCTACTTCCTGAGAAGACGGCAAGACGCGCTGTGATTGGCCGGTAGTTTATGATCCGCGCTGTGATTGGCCGGTAGTGTATGATCTGGTAGAGGCTTTTGGGGCTGAAATTAACGGAGTGGGTGTTCTTTACTTTAGCGATTTAATAGTTAGGACAATTTTAAGATTTGTTTTGTTAAAAAAGTTACATAGTATAGCTTTAAGCAAGTGATAATAAATGGGGAGCATGGGCGTCACAAGGGGGGGGGGGGGGGGGGGGTAGTGGGACTGAGTTACTAGGACCCAAGGTGGAGGGGCCTTCATTATTTTATACTTTAACTATTGAAAAATAGCAGATATACAAGCTCACAGCACGGCACCGAGTGCCGTGCTGCAAGCTTGTAGATCTGCTGTTTTTGAAAAGTCGTGAAAATGTGTGCAAATCTTTGAATATATGTTATTTTTACAAACTCAAATTTTCAACTATTTCAACTATACTCAACTATTTTCAATAGTTAAAGCACAAAATAACACGTAACAATGTGTTCCCAGTCTAAATGGGTTCCCTCCCGAATCCCCCTATGAAGAACATTCAGGGGGGCCCACAGTGAATCCTTGTACCCAGGGCCCAGAATTTGGTGCGACACCCCTGAGGGTGATTAGACCCAGATGTGTGGCAGAGGTGTCTTCATCTCCCTGAAAGCATTGTCTATTTTAAACATTTTTGAGAACATAATGACATTGTGGGCCCTATTTTCGTCCATGCTAAACCCTAAACCCCTAAACTTCTTTGCCTTTTTCACTATTTTGAAAAACATTTTCAAATAGTTCAAATATCTGATCTACAAGCTCACAACGTATCGATGTAGATTGGCTGTTTGAAGTATTTAAAAATGCTTTTCAAGTAGTAAAAAAAAAAAGGTTTTAGGGGTTTAGGGTTTAGCATGGAAGAAAATAAGGCCCACTGTGTTGGTTTTCATAGTTGCCAAAAAATCTAGCAACGAAAAATGTATATGAGCCAGGTGCTCTTTCATTAGACAGCGGTCTGTTATTGAGTTCAGCGGCCATTATTCAAAAGTAACAAACCGGTCAATTCAGTGATTGACCAATCAGAATCAAGCATTCAACCAAGCTGTGCATTAAGCAACGTTATTACACAGCTTGGTTGAATGCTTGATTCTGATTGGTCATTCGCTGAAATCAGCTCTATAACGATGCCTAATCAATGGCTCAGAGCACCTGGGTGCACTGTGTGAGTGTTATGCCGTATCCAACATGACAGCCATATAACAAACACACAGTGTGACTTACAACCAACCGTTGCTCTCAAGACCCTAACCCTAACCCAGTGCAACACTTGTGGAATACGTTTCACTACTTTATAAAGCAAGGAAATAATTTGGGTTGTTTTTACTTTTCAGTCAATGTATTAATTTATTTATTAATTAGCTGTGTAATAAGCAGGATATTGTCGGGATTTTACATCTCGATAATGACCGCTGAGCCAGACGTTATCCCTCCCTTACTAACGTTGCCTTTGTATTTATTTAACAGATCAACACCGTTGGGATGACACCGAGTGCATAGATCGTCACCACTCTGTCTGCAAAAAATTGGCTACCCTTTGAAGAACATAGAGATTACATGCATTCATGCAGGCATGCAGACTAAACACACTATTGCTTCACACAAACGTCACAGCACAGCATTGTGTGTTTGTGTGTGTGTCCCCTATATTCATAGATTATATATATATATATATATATATATATATATATATATATATATACATACACACACACACATACACACACACACACACACACACACACACACACACACACACACACACACACACACACACACACACACACACACACACACACACACACACGACAAGTGACATTAACAGCAGATGGACAGTGTTGTTGGAACAGTTGGTTTGATTTAAGCTGCTAACTTGCTTCAATGTATTTACTTTACTTTACTTTACTTTACTTTACTGCATCAATAAAAGACAAAAAAAAATATTGAAATCATTCTCTCTTTCAATATTTGTATCGATTTTTAGACATTTTGTGTGTACACATAACAAGGACATGTGCTTAGGACAAACACGTAACAGTACCAAGACAACAATAAATAAAATCCAACAAGACAGAATCAACAATGACAAAAACAAGCCAGCATCCAACAATTGTTTCAGCCTTTGCAGTTAGGGCTGGGATTCAATTACAAAAAAAAGAAAAAGAAACAATGCCTGGGACCCGTCCAGCGAGAAAAATTCCACGGCACAAAACACGAGCACGACCAAAACGTGCTATATATGCCAAGGCGCAAAACCTCCTATCTGCAAAAATCACTTTGTTGGGAAAATGATAAAGAAAATGTGTGTTTAATATTAAAACCTATCAACTATTTCTAGTCACATGACATTTTTGGCAAAATGAGGGGCAGAACGATCTTGCAGACAGACTGACCATGTGCAGCATACTGTAGCCTATAGTACCCATTTCAAGTGAAATGCAAAAATCATAAAATTTGCAGATAGGAGGTTTTGCGCTTTGGCCCTCGATATATATATATATATATATATACACACACACACACACACACACACACACACACACACACACACACACACACACACACACACACACACACATATATTACAGTAACAAATACGTTGTAGCAGTTATGTCTACTCCCAGAATATACTCATGTATTCATCATTCCCATGCATATTACTTTTTTCCATTCATCTTTTAGGTATCTTGCAATCGGCAACCAATCTTTAACAAACTCAGCAAGTGTCCCTCTTAATATATGTGATAACCTTTCCATTGGTAGTATTGACATGAGTTTTTCATACCATAATTTAATGTCAGGGGGGGTCCTCAATATTTTGTAAAATGGAGAGCCATGCGGCATACAGAGTTATGTCCCATATGTATCTGTGTCTCACTTCATAATCAGAGACCAGGCCCAGTATAATGCTTATTGGATTGAGGTACCGGTATATATTTAGATCAAACACCTTCTTTATCTCCCTTCGAATCTTTAACCAGAACACTATAATTTTGGGACATGACCAAATCTTGTGTATGTACCAACACCGGCTTTACATTTCAAGCACTGTGGAGAACACGTAGGCAGTAGCGCTTTCGGGGTCGGACGAGACCGGACACCGTGAGGCCAATATATTTCCCACATGCACGGCAAGGACGGCACGGAACAGTGTTAGAACCATAGAGTTATAGGCTATACGCAGCACGAGTGACGACCATGGTAATCAAATGGCTATTTGCATAACAGGTTTATCGGGCAGGCAGTGAGTGGTGGGCTTGCGCATCCCTCCTGCTCCTAGATTCAAGTCCAAAGGCTACTCTATTCATATGGATAGGCTACTTTAATGCCTGTAGGTTTCCAGCTGTGATTGTATGTGCATTGTGCGTGCGTCAGGCTACATGGCTCCATTACTGTGATAGATGCGCACATGTAGGCCCACGCACGCATCTAAAGGCGCGCGTGCATGTGGAGTCAATAAATGACCGCCCGCCCTGAAAAGAAAACCCCAAAGCACTACTGCACGTAGGATCATATTTACTCCTAACAGCTGGAGTTACATGTAACCAGCTGTGGATGATCTTGTGTGTGTCTCATGTGTTCTGTTAGTTAGAGCAAGTGATTTTCTTTTTTTTTTCATTTTTTGCCATCTTTTGTCATCCATCTGGTGCCCGAGATCCTCTGCTCAACATGCTTTACTACTAATGTTGGGAGTGTTGTTAAGCATTTTAGAATATAATGTAACTTATGACCTTCTTACTTAAGGAAGATGCTTTCAACAGAATATGTTCCAATTTGTTCAACCTCATTTCTCTTTTATATTGTGATATAGGTTTATTAGTTGCAAGTATTGTACTTGAGGCAAGTTATATTCAGTTTTAAGTTGGGCAAAGGATTTCAAGGTGTCACCCTGAGATGAGATATAGTATTTTGGAGGTAGGTAATATTTAAAAAGGCAAATTAATGCTCAATTGCACGGGCCTATAAGTGTTTCCTTAAAAGAATCTCAACATTTAAGTTGTCATACTCCTACCTGACCACCATGTGGCGGCCTCATAAAATATAAAGTAGAATACAATGATAGGTTAAAAGCAGTGGCCTCAGTTCAGCAAAAGCTAAGGTATGGCAACATGACTGGTGTCTTGCACGTGTGCGAAGGCGTGCGTGCAAGACACCAGTCATGTTGCCATACCAGGCGCGGTTCTAGCCCTGAGCAGCAGGGGGTGCTGCAGGGAGCTTTTGCCGCGGGCGCGTGCTGCGCGCGTGCACGAAATTTGCGCGCGCGCGTCAGCGCAGTTTTATTAATTTATTTCATTTTAATTTCAGTCATTTTGCCCTATTCACCAGCAGTCTCCCAGTCCCCACAAACCCCTTAGGTTAAGCAAAACAACTGATGATTTAAGTAACATTTGTCTCAGCGGACAACTTTTGACATCAAGAAAAGAGTTAGGCATAGGCAAGCTGCAGCAGCAGTCAAGTGTACTCACCATCCAGAAGAATTAGATTCCAAAACCAGTTGACAACAATCAACAGCAGAGCAGCATATTTTATCCTGTTTATCCATTTGTCCCAGTTTTTGGAAAAAGATTGATGAAAAGCCCCTCTCTCTTATATGCAACTTTGGGAAAGTTGTAAAGGCTTTGGTGGTGATCTTGTACAGTTTCCATAATAACATCTCCTCATAAAGAACTTCAATTGAGTGTATAATGTTTCTTTTATATGGGTTGTTAGTTGTCCTGCGTGCCTTCCATAATTCATGGGTTAACAGTGCGCATTGCAAGATGACGCTGAAATGGACTGCTTTCTTCTCTCTCCCCCCAGCGCCCCCGTTCGCAAATTAATGTGTATAGGCTAAACTGTTCTGATAATACAAATTGTTTTGGCTGTCCATCCATCATGTATAACTTAAACTGCGCGCTCGTAGGCTATTCCAAACCAATGCAGCTTAACACATCTGTTGCCATGGCTTATTTCTGTCTGTACTGTGCTCTTGCCATGTTTTTGACCAACTTCGAAGACAGCCTCCGCATTCAATTTTATCGTGACAAAATCACACAACACATCGAATGAAAGAGGAGATTCTCTAGTTTCACCCGGTCCAAGAACCATGTTTCTACGATGTTCGCTTCTGTATTTATAGGCCAGACAAAAAAAAAAAAACGGCCAAAAATGACCCCTTTTTAGACCTTGTTTTGAGAAAAACAGCTTTTAGTGAATGATACTGTATCAGGCTGAAAACTCACTTGATCTTTTTAGCTTTGATTTCAATGACTTCAATATTGTATTTACAGTATTTTTCCTTCAAAGAAATACAAAAGAATAAGACAAATAAGTGTTTTTTATTTTGTTTCTTTACCGTTTTCAATCAAGTGTATTCTTGCTAGTTCAGTGTTTCTCTGGCTTGTTCACATTGTTTCTCACATTGTGTGTCTGCGCGCGTGCATGCGTGCGCCTGTACGTGTGCACGTTCACAGTTCAGAGTCTGCATGCATGCTCGTGTGCGTGTGCATGTGCATGTTCACAGTTCAGAGGCTGCGTGCGTGCACGTGTGAGTTGAGATGAGGCCGGTCAGAAACAGCAGGCAGGCCAAGGAAAGTTTTCAGTTCTCCAAAGGGAAGTCAGCAGGCTCCTCTGCACAAACCACTACCTATAAATATAGAAAAATAAAATCCATTTACAATACAATACAATGTGTCTCACACGCACGCACGCACGCACGCACGCACGCACGCACGCACACACACACACACACTATTTCTCTCTCCCCTCCCTCTCTCTCTCACACACACACACAACAATAAATACTTTTTCTCTCTCTCTCTTCCTCCTTCCTCTTTCTCTCACACACAATACATTCTCACTCTCTCACTCACTCACTCACACACACACACACACACACACACACACACACACACACACACACACACACACACACACACACACACACACACACACACACACACACACACACACACAATACATTTCTCTCTAACCCTCTCTCTCACACAATCAATCACACAGTCAATTCAATGGAGCTTTATCCTCCCTCCCTTTCTTTCTTTCTCTCTCACACACACACACACACACACACACACACACACACACACACACACACACACACACACACACACACACACACACACACACACACAATAAACACATTTATCTATCCCTCCAGCCCTCTCTCTCTCTCCCCCTCCCAGATGGGAGGAAAAAAAACACAAATCAATTTACACCTTTAGCCTAAAAGTTTTAGCAGACACATTTATCCTACCCAGAGCGATTTAGATTATAAAAAATAAATTGATTCATCTGACGATTATATAGGCTATATATATATAAAATACAAACTCACTGGAAAGTTGTGGTCTGGGTCTCTGGGAATGGGATGTGTGCCTTCGATCTCGCTGTGGTTTCCACTCTTCACCGAGTCAGTCAGGGGACTACACAACGCCTCCCCATGCGAGGCGTTGTGTGCTTGTAGATCGGCTGGCGTTGTGTGCTTGTAGATCGGCTGTTTTAGACTGCGACTTCTGAGAGCTGAATGGACTCGTGTTAGCGACTGGTTCCGCGCACCACCGCGACCAGCTGCTGTTGTTAGCGCCACCGTCTTTGAAGGAGGTGACATTGTTGTAATGAAATAGAACACGTTTTTTTGTCACAGTGACCCACTAACAGGACATTCACAGCAGCCCGTGATAGACTAGAGTGTGTTGTGATGATGATGATGATGATGATGATGAAGAATATGTTGTTTGTCACCGCGACCGACTAATTCTTGTGGGGGTCCGCTCACTATCCCGACGGGCCGCTGTTCCGGCTAGCGTGGGCAGGTTTTTAGTTACTGAGGTAAGGTTACTGAGGTGATGATGAACCACAATCGTTTGGAGTGGACCAGGAGGAACCAGGACATCACGGCGTGCGGACAATCGGTCCGGCCGACGGCTAAGCAGCGTGAGGACCGGGACATCACGGTGCGTGATCGGGACATCGTGGTACGTTGACCAGGACGACTTGACGGCGACCCGCGAAGGAGCCGTATCACGGCGTTTGGAACCGAACCGGCCCGGCTCCGCGTCACCGTTTGGAAGAGCCTGCCCGCTTGGAGTTGATCGGCGTCTAGAGAACCGAACCGGCCCGGCACCGCGACGCCGCTTGGAGAAGACTGCCCGTTTGGAGTTGATCGGGGACGGGGAGAACCGGCCCGGCGACGCGGCGGCGGCACCGCAGCCAGCACGTTTGAGCCACTTACCCAGCGAACTATCACCGTTTGCCGTTTGGAGCAGTCTGCACCGTTGGAGTTGATTGAGCAGCGCTCAAACGGTGATCATGATGATGATGAGTAAAATGGATAGTCCCGCTGCTGTTGTAGCGCAGCGTCGCCATCTTTGATGGTGAAGTAGAAATTACAGCGACCCACTCGTTTGTTTGATGTGATGATGAAGCTGCAGAATAATGTAACGATAGGCAGGCAGACTAGAGTTGTTGGTGGGTGATGATCACAACACAAGTAGATAGTGTGTCACAAACACACACCCTGGCTGGCTTGCTTCAGTCCATTGGTTTCACTTCAGCAGGGGGTACACTAATCTGACAATGGCGCCATCGTGTGTAATAAAGGTGAAATTGACTAGCCTGGACCTTTTATATATACTCTATGGCCTGGACGCACTGAAAAGCATTTCGTCATAGCGAGTTATTATGAATTTCATATTTGAGCCATTTGAGCCATGGTTTAGCAATATTGTGGTTCATGGGAAGCATTTGTCTTTGTTTTTGGTCACATTACTTGTTGAATATGTGATTTCTGACTTATTTTTTATCACAGAAGCAACAAAATTTGTCACAAGATGGGTGAGAGTGTAATTAACCTAATTAAGTAATTAAGGCCAAACTCGGGAAACTCGGGGTTGGCACAGCGGTCTATTTGAAAACAAACTCGGGAAACTCGGGGTTGGCACCATATGTGTTAAAATAACAAACCAACAACTAGGGCCAACCCAGCAACAACTATCGTTTCCTGTCTTACTTTCACAATAAAGTGTCTCCCGCTTACCTCCCAATCAGCTCCCAATGCAGCTTATTTCACGCAGGTTATTATTAACAGGAAAAAGCGTAGCTTAACCCGTGTGTTTTTGTGCAACCAAACGTGCATGGGAGAGAGAGTGATGAGGGTGAGAGAGAGAGAGAGAGAGAGAGAGAGAGAGAGAGAGAGAGAGAGAGAGAGAGAGAGAGAGAGACATTGAGAAGCAGAGAGAGAGAGAAGAGAACTGCCCCGAAAACTACTGGTGCTAGTCCAGAAAATAGTGGTGCTTAAGCACCAAAAGCCACCGCGTAAATCCGCGCCTGTGCCATACCTTTTTATAGCTTGGCCCGACATGCCCCCTTCCTATACAAACCATGCATGCAGCATGCATCCCAATTTTAAACTGAGGAAAAGACCCATCCAGTATGTTGTCTTAACTTCGGTTCAGTGGAAGGCAAAGGATGTTTTACAAATTACTGGATTATTTTCTGGAAGCATTTTTGGGGCATGAAATATCAAAAATGGTTTCAGAAATGGAAGCGGAATGGAGTATGGAATATAATTTTATATTGTTATTTAACAATGTTTGTTTGTTCAGTAACAGGAGTCTCCATCTCTCTCCAACTTTTTTTGTTTGGTTCCAGGTCGGGATACCAATTTTATCCAATCAGTATAGAGAACTCAGTCAGGATACAGATTTAACACAAAGAAATGAGCAGACAAAATTCGAACAATATAACAATATAAAAATGAAGCTGATGCATGGGTACTGTTTCTTGTCACCTACCTGAACATGTATTTCTGATGATGATGATGATGATGATGATGATGATGATGATGATGATATGATGATGATGATGATGATGATGATGATGATGATGATGATATGATGATGATGATGATGAAGATGATGATGACGATGATGATGATTATATGATGATGATGATGATGATGATGATGATGATGACGATGATGATGATGATATGATGATGATGATGATGATGATGATGATGATGATATGATGATGATGATGATGATGATGATGATGATGATGATGATGATGATATGATGAGGATGATGATGATGATGATGATGATGATGATCTATCAGACACTGGTTTCTACAGCTCCTTTTCTATGCTGTGGTGTACTGGGGAGCACACCCAGCGTTACGATGGGGGCTTGCTGGGGCTTTGCCCCCTGAGTTGCAAGTCGTGCCCCCTCAGTTTATATTCTGCTCCCTCGGTTTATATTCTATGTGAAGAAAATATCAAAAACAACACAAATATTGGCTGAATATTATAATTTCCATAGAGATTATATTAACAGTACTGAACAGTTGCCCCCTAAAATAATTATTTAAACTAAAGCCTGCTCGTTGCTCCGCAGCTACAGTCGAATTCCCAATTTAAAACCACCTGCAGCGCAGCATTCAGCACCATGGACAGTTGTTATTTCAGCACCAAGGACAGAGCACAAAGCTGGCCACAGGCCCAAAAGCTCAAAGAATTGGGTTTACCTGTGACGTCATGACATACTTTTTATTTTAGTTTTTTCTAATCATTTGGTCATTAAGGTACACAGAATGAGAGGCCTGCTCTGCCGGAAACTCTGCGAAGAAAAAGTTATGGCCATTTGTATTATTCACTCCATCGACTTCAATATACAGGAAAGAAACAAAACATATGCTTTAAGTAGCATGTGAGGGGTCAAACTAGGGGTTCTTGATGATTCTGAATCCATTGCAAGCATTTGTTTTGCATGAAAAAACATTCCTTGGGCTAGAAAACGGACCAAAATAACGGTGAAAAGTGATGACTCATCACTTTTCACAGGTTTGAGAGGCAGAAATCTAACCCAAGGAATGTTTTTCATGCAGTACAAATGCTTGCAATGGATTCAGAATCATGAAGAACCCTTAGTTTGACCCCTCACATGCTACTTTTTTTGGTGTGTTTTTAGTGAAGTCAATGGGAAACTTTTTTTCGCAGTGTTTCCGGCAGAGCAGGCCTCTCATTCTGTGTACCTTATTGACCAAATTAATAGGAAAAACTAAAATTTTGAGTATTTAATGACATCACAGGTCTTCTCTCATTTTGGCACAGTGGCTCCCCGGCTATATTAGTGTCGAGCGGTGCGGATGGATGATGCATGCGTGAATGTATGTAGGCCTATGTATTGCTGATAGCTTGAGTGAAACAATAAATGGAGCCTGCGGTAGTTCTTTTATTTGTGGAAGGCAGGATATGTTGTTGCTATCTCCCTGGGCCTAGTCTTCATTAAGCAGTCAATTCATTCACACCCCCACAGAGCAGTCCGTCCCCTCATGTTCATTCTCATTGGCTACAAGCTTAATTTCTCATACGCCCTCTAATACATCACAGTCTATTTAAGTAACTTCCTGTTCTATGTTCATTCTAGATGTTTAGCTGTTACTACTGGTTGTGCAGCTGTGTGTGTTAAAAAACGTTGCGTTTTAATCTTCTCTTTAACTTGTGCAACTCACCAGTATCACAGGTTGTGGTCGTTGTGATTAATTCAGCTGCAGGTAGTGTTGGTTGGGTGTTGTGGTCATGTTGTGATTAATTCAGGTGCAGTATAGTGTTGGTCGGAAGAAGTAGATTCTAAAGTGGTTCTGGATTTCAAATAACGTTGCCGCTTAAGTATGTAAGTGTCCTGATATCCTCTACTAGTATTCATCTGTGGTTGTTCTGTGAAGTTAAAGCACAGTCATTCAATGGATTCTGATGGTCTCCAGGGATTAGCCTGCACCATCTATTGTAATGGGGAAGCTTTCATTCCGGCCCTGCAGCAGGTCAGTCTTTAAGGGTCTCATGCCAGGTGATATTAATTTTTTCTATGTATGATAAGTATGGATTGAAGGTCTTGCTATGTGATTATTTTGTGGCTTTATAAACAACTGCACCAGTAAAATTCCCATGTGGTGGAAAGTTTGATAATGGAGGCCACCTATAACCTGGAAGCCAAATGCATCATGGGTTGTGTAGTCCATGTACTGCTTCTTCATACACACATTCACACCTGTTCTCAGCCCAGGCTGGCAGTGTTGCCAGGTCTGCCCACTATAAGCAAATTGGTTTGTTCTCCTGTAAAGTTCATAGTTGCAGTTTGCTTAGTTAGGCTTGTTTCCAAAGTGCAGTTGCTTATTTGGACTTGCTTTTAACATTCTTTTAGACAATAATAGTAATAGTGCTCAAGTGGTTAAAATGTTGAGCTTGTTTTAGTAGTCCTGGCCCCTCGTTTCACTCTCAGGGTCTGGCAACTGGAGAGTTTTCCCTCAGTATGGTGCAGTGTTATCTCACTTCAGCATATTTCTAGTTTGTTTTGAAGTGGATTAGTATAGGAATTGAGAGTTAAGATTGAGAATGATATTTAGTTAAAATGTGGTTAATAGCTGCTGGCTTCCGGGTTTGATGCCTCCTGTTAGGCAAAGGCCTAATCTGAGTGTTTGGTGGACCTTGAGGCATGAGGTTGCAGCCTAGTAGGGGTGTGAAAGAATATTCTTTATTCGAATATTCGTTCGAATGTTAACAATAAAAGAATATTCGAAAGTAAAATCTTGAGCTTCGAATTAATTTATATTTAATTAAAAAAAATCTACCGCACTTCTCGCGAGATTCTGGGCGCATGGAACGTTAAAAGGTCCCTGGTCTCGCAAGGCAGAAGTCTCCATTAGCTGCTGCAAAAGTGGGCTGATCTACAAGTCCACAATGCGTCGCTGATCCAATACGCTGTGGGCTTGTACATTAAGGGTGCCTATTTAGCAACACCGTCATACGGCGAAGAATAAACCTCCAGCTGCTTAACTTTCCATTCACACTGTCACTGCATGGCCGTCGTCCGCTCCGCGCAGGGGAGGGGAGCTCTCTCCATTCCGACGGTGGAGAGATGCACTCGCCTTGCAGTGCTTTTAAACTTGATTCAGAATGATTAACGAGTCTATCTGAAACGGGCGACGCATTTGGTAGTGACGGGAAGCCGGACAACGAGACTTCTCCACCGAAAAACACAAAGCATGGATTTATTCTCTCACGAGTTATTCTCCCCGCACGCAGCCACGGTAAAACTCCCTCCGTCACACTCTTGTAGAAGTTGTAGACTACCTAATTTGGTTCAAACCAAAACATACTCCATTGGTGTGATTATAATTGCTCGTTTCATGTCGTGGCTGTTCCATCCAACTCCATCACAGGCTGCTGCTGTGAGTGTGACGCTTCGCAACGACGATGCTATGCTGGCAGCTGCGTGCACACAGACATCAAACGGGGCTTGAGCCCCTGCCCTTTTAAGAGAGAATTGTCCGCCAAAATGCCCTTTTAGAAATGTCAGCCCCTGCCTCTCTTAACATTCTTTGCACGGCACGTCCCTGACCAACGCGGACCTGGCTGCACGACCTTGACTGTCTCTACAGTTTACAGTTTAGGCATTTTAGCAGATGCTTTTAATCCAAAGCGATTTACAATAAGCAGATAACACATCACAATAATAAACACGTTAATATGTCAGTACACCAACAGCAATATAACAATGCAAATAAAATAAATAATTAAAGAAAAAGGTTTCTTAAAAAAAAAAAGATTAGAATAAACAGCTTCGAATTGCGAATGCTTCGAATTATTCGATATTTTCGAATATTCGAATTTATTCGAATCAACGGTGGATTTTCGGCCGAATATTCGAATGCTATTTTTGGCACATTTTCACAGCCCTACAGCCTAGTAGGCTACTTGGTAAGATAACTTTAAACATGTTGATCATGTCATTAGGGGCCTGTATGAGGATGTTCTTGATTGGATAGTCAGAGTACTGTGCAATTTGCAGTGTGTGGTTATCGTGTTTTTCCCCCCATCTCAAATTGTTTGGTGGTGAGCTAATGCTAGCATCAGGTTGCTTGTTCATGCTAAGCTAAGCTAGCTCCATGTGCTTGTCATGTAATGGCTTCATTGTTTGGGTATAGCATTAGCTTTATGCAGCTAAGCATTCTAGCATTGTATTATTTGGCATCGTATCATTTCACGTATGATGCACTTCTTAAATCAGTAGTAATTTATTATTGTATTTAATGGTTAAATTCATGTTTCAGTTCTCACTCATGTTGTGGTAGTTTGCAGAGTTATACCATGGGTAGTTGCAGAATCTACAATTTTACTTCAGTTAGTTATTTAAAGTCATATTCTGTTCAAGCATATTTATACACCACTCTAGCTTTATGATTCATTTATTGGACGTATTTCAAGCGTGCATCGTTTAATCTTTATAAGTGCTTCTGTCGTATCATTTCAGTTTAGTAACTGGTTTGAATTCCAAGGTATTCTAAATATTACATTCAAGGGTTTTTCATTCATTGTTTGAACTTGTACTGTTTTGTTTCACGAGTTTGCACCCATTATAGTGATTCATGCCGTCAAGATGACCTTCATGGATGGTGGAAGGTCAGGTTGGATGTTGCCGGTGTCCTCTCTATTGCAGCTTGGTCATTGCCGTGCAGTACCAAGTTCACCTTGGTGGTATACCTGGATCTCCTTCTGCTGACGTCATGAAAGGCAGGTTATTCTTCAATCTATATCCATCTAATTTCATTCTGGTGGCTGCTCACTGCTCGAAATGTGATTCTATTCACTCTCATTCATTCAAAAACCCATACATTGATTATGTCAAACTCAAGCACATATTGTCTCAAAGCCAGATAGTGTCTCTTTGTAGGCACTTGTTTACACACGCTCTCACTCGCCTACATGATTATTGTTACTCATTGAGAGGCCACCATCTCAATTCAAATCGCTTGTACATTTAACATCAACTCATTTTTATATTTACACTTATTTATTATATTTACACTCATTCAACACTCTCACTCTATCAAACTCATCCGCTTTCACACTTGTCTCATTAAAATAAACCATTCTAAAATCTAAGTGTAAATGAAAATTATGGATGGATTGTTATTGATCACGGACGTCTTGATTGGCCTGCCATGGTGGTTTAATTGATATAAGTACATGGCTGTTAAAATCGCTCCATTCTGTATTGATATTGTGAAATATCAGTTAATTATTCTGTCGTTCTTAAGTTTGTAGATATTCTTTTGGAAGCAGATAGGGGTTCTTAGATTATGGGTAATTCACCGTTTGCTCTGAAAGCTTTATTATTGCATGTTCCTACCAATTCTGAACCTTAAGTTAACATTCAATTTATCTTTAGCTCTTAAGTATGCTAATGGGATTTCAATATTTATTGTAAGAACTGATACTGCCTGTTTTCTGTCCATTTCTTCCATGTCTCGCTACCCGTGATGGCGGCCAAATGCTGGTGAAACGAACCCCTGTGCGCCAAGGATGCTGGGAGGGCCACGTCAAGGCCTTAGTTCGTTGCCAGGCTGCTCAGTGTGCCAGCGGTGCGGACTTCGCCCCAAGCCGTCACTCCTCACACCTTGGATCGGTGCTGCAACTGGGCAGCTTCCCTGGTTCCATCATCTAACTTGAAAGTCATGGATGGTGGTCATCTGCAGCTTGTGGATGTTCCATCGTTTTATGTGGAGGAGATTCTTCAGCTCAATAAGCAAGAGCGTTAAAGTTTAATCTGGATTAATTCAAGAGTGGCATTTTACGTGTATAAGTAGGTGGGGGGGTTGTTTGTTAAACTGTTATCACATTAGTCATGGTGCTTAATGTTTGCCAATGGTGCATCGGTGGTGGTGATACTAAGGGGAATCAGTGGTGGTGCATTCTGTTTAGATTGTAGGTGGTATGTCAATGGCGCATCGGGTATGCCAGTGGTGCATACGGTTTAGATGGTAGGTTTAGCATGGGTAATTCACTAAATGGTAGTTTCCTTCTATATCAGAACACTTCTCTGGTAAGAGTGTTTTGCCGACTGCTCATCTAGATGATGGGTCATCGTCATGAGAACGGGTTTGTTTGGTTGCCATCATATAGAAGGAACAGACAGCTTGTCTATACACATAGTTGGTTCATATTTTATAGGATAATTCCTGGGTGTTTTGCCGGATGTTTACCTAATTGCTGCTGCTAGGGCAGAATATCAGCATTTAGATAAGAAGGACATAATGGGACATGTATTTAAAGGAAATGTGTCACATAGTTAATTCACATAGTATATTTCATTTGTATCAGGTCAATGGTGTCTCCATGCATGCTTACCCTGAAATCCCCGGTTGCATAGGGTTCTCATGCGGCATGGATATAAATGAAATTGCATCACGAGTGCTTTACTGACAAACATATTCTCATAAAGGTTGCGGTGTGACTGTTTAGGTGATCACTGCCCTGATCGCATGTTGGGGCAGTATCTGCTCATGTTTGAGCAGATAATTTGATTATGATGCATAAGGTTAATGGTGATGCCAAGTGCATCAGTTAGGCTATGCCAATGGTGCATAAGGTTAATGGTGATGCCATGTGCGGGTTTGCTTGTTTGCCATCATATTATAGAGGGAATTAGACAGCTTGTCTATTCACATAGCAGTTCACACCTTAGGACATCACAGTGATCCCGAAACCCCGGTTCCATAGGGTTCGCACGCTGTAAGGATTTTATTAAATCACATTTCAGCGATGCTCAGTCAAACATTCTCATTTAGAGTTGGTGTAGCTCTGTTACGTGATCACTGCCGTGATCGCATGTTGGGGATTGTGATATATCAGATTATGGCTCATGTTCGAGCAGATGATTTGATTGTCACAGCAGAGCTACATCTTATTGGTTTGATGTAGCTCGGTTAGGTGATCACTGCCGTGATCGCATGTTGGGGATTATGATATATCAGATTATGGCTCATGTTCGAGCAGATGATTTGATTATCAAAGCAGAGCTACATCGCCAAGCTAAAGATGCATATCATTGCACGTATGGTTATATCATTGCAATAAATGGTATGGTTAAACTTAATTGGTGTCGTTCATCCTGAGCTGAAACATATAAAAGAAATGGAGCCTGCGGTAGTTCTTTTATTTGTGGAAGGCAGGATATGTTGTTGCTATCTCCCTGGGCCTAGTCTTCATTAAGCAGTCAATTCATTCACACCCCCACAGAGCAGTCCGTCCCCTCATGTTCATTCTCATTGGCTACAAGCTTAATTTCTCATACGCCCTCTAATACATCACAGTCTAAGTAACTTCCTGTTCTATGTTCATTCTAGATGTTTAGCTGTTACTACTGGTTGTGCAGCTGTGTGTGTTAAAAATCCCTCCACCTCCCCGTCCTCCTCCCTGTACATGTAGTTACTCATGTTATATGTATGGTTTACAGATTGTTCTGTGTTTTATGGATTATGACGATCTCTAAACATGTGTTTATGGATTATGATGTGATCTCTTGAATCATGTAAATGTAGTTATGTTATATGTATCGTTACAGATAGTACTGTGTTCTATGGATTATGTATAATCTCAGTACTGTGTTCTATGGATTATGATGTGTAATCTCTTAAATCATGCAACTGAAGGTTCAATGTTATGTGCATGTTATCTGTATATCATGTTTTGCTCTGGGGGATTATGATATATAAGATTATGGCTCATGTTCGAGCAGATGATTTGATTATCAAAGCAGAGCTACATCGCCAAGCTAAAGATGCATATCATTGCACGTATGGTTATATCATTGCAATAAATGGTATGGTTAAACTTAATTGGTGTCGTTCATCCTGAGCTGAAACATATAAAAGAATTGAAAATAAGTCCTCTCTAGTGGCTTTTTTGACAAAAAAAAGTGTATTGGTGGGGTATGAGAAAGGTATTTTGCGGACAGAGGTGACAAGGAACTGAAGACAAGATGGCAGAGTTGGTTTTCATGTGAAAACAACACCTTCCAACACCCCTTGGAAAGTTTTCAAAAAAAGAATATCTAATGTTACAAGGAAGAACATATATGCTTCTATCTATCACTGTGTGTGTGTGTGTGTGTGTGTGTGTGTGTGTGTGTGTGTGTGTGTGTGTGTGTGTGTGTGTGTGTGTGTGTGTGTGTGTGTGTGTGTGTGTGTGTGTGTGTGTGTGTGTGTGTGTGTGTGTGTGTGTTGGATGATAACATACTGAATCGCTCAGTATGTAGAATTTGGCCATACTGGCTCCAGTCCATGGTCCTGATCAGGGCTCATAACGGCCATTTCATGTTGCTGATGTATTCGAAACGCTGGGAATGGCAGTGGTAGATGGAATTAGGAAGCTATCATGGATCATGTGCCCAGTAGGCTGAACACTTCACAGTGGACAGCACATCCAAAGAGTAAAGGGACATCAATGTAGTGAATGACGACTACAATCTCCCATCTTCAGTGAAGTATAGGCCTCACGGAAGAGATTCCAGGGTGGCAAGCCGCCAACTACTTACAACACACCATTGGGGAAAGTTTCAGCAAAACAGTTCCTGTCAAACAGGATAAAAAATAATCTCACCAAGGAGGCCACACGGAAGACATTCCAGAGTGGCAAGCCTCCAACTACTTACTGTACCATGGAAGATGACTCTAGATAACATTAGATATTCTTTTTTGAAAACCTTCCAAGAGTTTATGAAAAGAAAATCCCTGGGTGGTGTTTTCACATGAAAACCGACTCTGCCATCTTGTCTTCAGTTCCTTGTCACCTATGTCCACCTTTCTCCTGTCACCCCACCAATAAACTGTTTATACCACCATGGTCAGGCAAACACCTGTGTTGTAAAAAAAAAAAAGCCACTAGAGAGGGATGCAAATAGTTGTTTCAGCTATCAGCCCTGAACAATATACGGTACCATACATAGACACACACATAGACACACACATAGACACATAGACACACACGCACGCACGCACGCACGCACGCACGCACGCACGCACGCACACACACACACACACACACACACACACACACACACACACACACACACACACACACACACACACACACACACACACACACACAGCCACATGAAGCCAACTTTGTCAACGAAAGAGACCCTTGCCATGGCCCGGATGAAGCCAGGCAGTTTTGGTCCATATCAGCCAGAAAATGTGGGAATTTCCATCCAAGGCCACTCACAAAAAACAATCTACTCGTACATTCAGAAAGGAGTGGTTTAACCGTTAGGTCGCTTATCTATTTGAATACACAAATAGGCCAAAAATGATGACATGACTGTAGAGATACTGTGTACCGGTTTGCGTGATTTTAGGGGAAACTCTGTAGGAGCAGTGTCCAAAAATGTGTTTTTCAAAAATGGTCCATATGTTGGCGCTAGATGGGACAGATGCATTTTGATTACATGACTCTAGAGATACTGTGTACAGGTTTCCGTGATTTTAGGGCAAAATCTGTAGGAGCAGTGTCCAAAATGTTTCTTGCAAGAATCGGCCTCATGGTGGCGCTAGAAGAGGGCCATGTGAGAAATGAGGTGTGGGAGGGTTTGTGGTATGACTGTACAGCTTTCCATGATTTTAGGGCAAATTCTGTAAGAGCACTGTCCAAAAATGTGTTTTTCAGAAATTGTCCAGATGGTGGCGCTATATGGGACAGATGCATTTTGATGACATGACTGTGTAGATATACGGTGTACCGGTTTGCGTGATTTTAGGGCAAAATCTGTAGGAACAATGTCCAAAAATGAGTTTTTAAAAAATCGTCCAGATGGTGGCGCTAGATGGGACAGATGCATGTTGATGACATGACTCTAGAGATACTGTGTACCGGTTTGTGTGATTTTAGGGCAAAATCTGTAGGAGCAGTGTCCAAAAATGTGTCTTGCAAGAATGGGCCTCATGGTGGAGCTAGAAGAGGGACATGTGAGAAATGAGGGGTGGGGGTTATGCTTTGGCAGCCAAGGAGTGTGTGTGCAAAGTTTGGCATGGATCGGGGCAACGGTGGCGGAGATATGAGTAGGGCAAAAGTGTGACGTGTGACGTGACTGACAGACTGACTGACGGAGGGAGGGACGGACTGACAGCCGGTGGAGGTTTGGATAGTATAGGAGTACAAGTAACTGCTACAAGTAACTGCGACCTAACGGTCGCAATAACCCCAGGACCCTTTAAAAGTCATAGATTAACTCACTAACCTGACTCCCACGTAACACTCTCAAGAACAGTGTGAGAGGAATTTCTCAGCTTTTTTGTTAACAAGATTTCCAACATCAGATCTGTTATCATTCCTGATACAAATTCCCTCCCCTTTTTGTCAATAATCTCAGCATCACTTAATCACTTTGAACTGGTCTCTCCACTACAGAATATTATGCTGTCAATGAAATCCTCCACCTGTAAACTGGACCCGATTCCTATAATTCTATAAAGTGCTTACCACTGTCCTACAACACATATACGTTATAAACTCGTCATGGTCCACTTTTTTTCACATTTGTACAAAATAAGTGATCGATACCCGAGGTATGATGTAGAGGACATTGTTACTTGAGGACAGATTCCCAACATATTCTACCAACAGAATGTGTTCGGCAATGTGTTCTTAATGTGGTTTCCATTGAGTTGACAGGTGTTGCTGATGAGGAAGTCTTGTAACATTATTGTGATTCCATGCCTAGTTGTGTGTGCGGTCTGGCAAAAGAACAGTTGAAAACATTACAGTCAAACAGATACACAAATTATTAAAAAATTACTGTCAAAACAGGTGTGTCATGATTGATTACTGAAGATAATGAAGGGTCTGGAAGGATTTAAAGGAATGCAGTGTCACAAACTAGTTTGATGTTCCTGATGCATCATGATTGTTTCATAATAAGGAGGATCATTAAAATAATACTAACAATAACAATAATAAACTAGAAGCAGTGCTCTTCCGAGCACAGGTCTCCACCAGGCCGTGCGTCCTGGTGGTGCTACTGTATAATAGGCCAATGTAAAAAGTGTGGCATATGTTCTTCACCTTAGATCTTTCATGGCAATCGGACGCTGCATGCATGATTTGAAGCATTGTGTTCCAAAAATGTGTTTTGCTAAAGTCGCACAAAAAACATTCCTTGGGCTAAAAATGGCCCCAGAAAATGATGGTTTAGTGATGAAAAGTGACGAGTCATCACTTTTCATCAGTTTTGTGGGCGTTTTCTGGGGCCAATGAATGTTTTTGTGCAAAACAAATGCTTGCAATGGATTCAGCATCATAACAAACCCCTAGTTAGACCCCTCACATCCTACTTAAAGCAGATTTTTTTCTGTGTATTTTCCTCCTGTATAGAAAGTCGATGGGAGCCCAACTTGATTTGGCCACTGTGGGTATTTGCAGTGAGCAGATTATGGTAGATTTTTTATCCTGGCTAGTAGACCTAATTTCCTGTCAGAATCAGTTGAAAAACTAAATAACACAATTTTTTCCAACCTCAGCTTTATTTTTACTTGACTATAGTGGGAACGTGTGTGCGCGATTTCATGATAATTGCACTTTGCGTTTGTGATTTGAGGCATTTTGTTCAAAACGGCTCAATCCTACAAACTTTGGAAGCCAATCTTAGCCAATCAGGATGGAATATGCAAAATCGGACAGATCCGTGTCGATCACATGACTGTCGAGATACTGCCTACCGATTTGTAGAATTTTTGGACAAAATCTGTAAGAGTAGTGCACAGAAATGTGTTCTGGGAACATCGGCCACTAGGTGGCGCTAGAAAAGGCCCATTTGAAAAAATTAGGGCAGAGGTTCTAGATTGGCATCCAGGGAATGTGTGTGCTCACTTTGGCAGCGACCGGGCCAACGGCGACTGAGATTAGGTGCACACAAACTGCGAGGATGCACGCACGCACGGACGGACGGACGCACGCACGGACGGACGCACGGACGGACGGAGGGGAAAACATACTCTCCCCCATGCCTTCGGCTGGTGGAGACAACAAACCTATAAGACATTGACATTACCTCTATTGCCCTCTTATGGGGTTTTGTTATGTGGTGTATATGTTACAGTCATTTTGGGTAACTCAGTGAGACTGTGGTAAGAGCGCTCGTTTTGTAGTTCACCACACACCAATCACCACCAGATGGCGACAACAGCCAGTCAGCCATTCACTAGTGCAGGCGCTGACGTCACTCGTTTGCGACTCTCTTTCGTTTATTTACTAGCCCAGCTCGGCTGTGTTTAGCCATTAGCTTACTATGCCTTACTCTAACCCTAACCCTAACCCTAACCTCAGTAAAACTATGCCTAACCCTAACCCTAACCCTAACCCTAACCTCCGTGGGGTGCGCGCTATCATTCCTGCCGACGCGACGTTGTTGTGGGTCAAAGCGACCGCTTGTTCCGCCCCGAGACGCACAACAAGCGCTCCGTTTCTCTAATTCTCTGAGACGCAAAAAAAAACGTGACATATATACTGTATAACTGAATGCTGCTTCTCCACATTAGTTCTGACTCTGGGTTAAGAAAACAGACCTGTACCAGATGACCTGGGAGGTCAGGATGGTTTGTGATGTACAGTAGATACAATATGAATTTGGCCCTAAACCATTCAGTGCTTTATAAACCAAAAGTAGTATTATGAAATCAATTATCTGACAGACAGGGAGCCACTGTAAAGATGTGCAAACTGGAATGATATGATCCACATTCTAGCATTATTGGCTACCTTCCACTCATCCCAGCATAGGCAACTGATCCTTCTGGCCTCAGAAAGGAGATGAAACTGGTCTCTCCACTCACCCTACAGAATACTATGCTGTCAATGCTGAAATCCTCCTCCTGTAAACTGGACCCGATTCCTATAATTCTGTAAAGTGCTTACCACTGTCCTACCACACAATATACGTTATAAACTCGTCATTGTCCACTGTTGTTTTCTTTTCTTCACATTCGTACAATATAAGTGATTGATAATTTTGCGTAACTCCTAATTTGTGTCTATGCCAATATGCCTATGCGACACATTTTACAATGATTTTAGGCTACAATAAAACAGGCATTAAATGTGGCATGCATGGTGAAAGCCTATTCTGTGTTTGAGATTTCAATAATTGGGTCATGTCAGTACAGTTAGTGCTTCCATCGCATGTTACATGAGCAAAGGGCAGAAGCCTACTCTTTGCGTGAACAAAAGTAAACACGCACATTTCTACAGAACGTGGGAAAGTATACTACTACTCTGTTATCAGGACAGATTCCCAACATATTCTACCAACAGAATGTGTTCGGCAATGTGTTCTTAATGTGGTTTCCATTAAGTTGAGGTGTTGTTGATGAGAAAGTCTTGTAACATTATTGTGATTCCATGCCTAGTTGTGTGCTCTGGCAAAAGAACAGTTGAAAGTGCCGACATGCAGGGTGGCATCGGCCTCCTTTTATGGAATCTTTGGTATGACTATGCTGGGGTTTCGAACTTCGAACCCTGCCCCCAGTCTGAGCCAATGATATAAATATTTGTTGTAAATCCTAGAGAAGAAAATAATGGACGATTTTTTTGAAGCACCAGTGAACCACGCCCACTGCCATGCCCTCTACTGTACATGTAATGGTGACGGATATGGTTCTAGATTAAAGAACCATTAACAGTTAGAACACTAGAACAGTGGTTCTCAAACTATGGGTCGTGACCCAAATTGGGGTCGCGGGAAGCCGCCGTTGGGGTCACGAATTGGCAACCAAAAAAGAAGATTTTTTTTTAAAATTATTATCAAGAAACAGTAAAAAGAATAAAAGAAAAAAAGGAAGATTGTTACATCCAACATGAAGAGGTCACACGCACGCACGCACGCACGCACGCACACACACACACACACACACTTTTTATTTTATTTATTTTTTGTCAAAAACTAGCCACTAGAGAGGACTTTTTCAATTATTGTTTCACTCAAACTATCAGCAATACATAGGCCTACATACCTGTACATACACACACATGCATGCATGTATGTATACAGATGGTTAAGATTATGGCCAGGTGCATGCCTCCCCTCTCTCAGTCATTGTCCATGGTACTGAAGTCTCTCAAGAACATGCATGAGATGCATGCATGAAAGGTCAAGAACATGCATGAAAGCAGGACATTGAGGAAGTCAGTAATTTATGTCATTCTTGACTCTCAACACACACACACACACACACACACACACACACACACACACACACACACACACACCCACACACCCACACACACACACACACACACACACACACACACACACACACACACATTTAATCATCATTTATGTCCACATAAGATATAATAATCCCTCAATGACACAGTAATCTCTAGCAAGGAAGAGATTACCTATTTGGGCTGTATTCTTGACAAATACTGGCATGGCAACAATGGTGATGGTGGCCAGAGTTTCCACTTTTGTCAACAAAAGTGCCCTCAGGACTATTGCTGGGGCCCTCATCCTCATCCAGGCCCTCTTTGTTAATTCTTGCACCTCCTCGTACTCCAACATCAAAATGCCACAAAAGACTAGCTCCAAACCTCCCAAAACAAACTGATTCGACTACTTCTCGACCTGGGGCCCATGACCCACGTTTCTCCCACACATTTTGCTAGCCTAAGATGGCTCAGGATAAGACAGGGTTAAACAACTAAAAACGTGATTGACTTTCTAAATAGTCTGTAACTCCGCCCTCATTCCCCTCAATACCCACATATCTGACCAAACACCTCCTAGAAGTAAGCGACACTCACAGCCACAACACCAGAGGGAGCGCACACAATGACCTGATAACACAAACCCATAAGTCAAATATGGGGAAAATTCTCCTCACAACACTGCCACTCAAGTGTGGAATACCTTGACTACTTCCCGTAAAACATGTAGCTCGCTGGCCATTCAAAACTGCCCTGAAAATTCACCTTTCAGGGGGCCAGAAGCAGAGGTAATTATCACTTCTCCCATAGAGACGAGTTATTGCTGAGTGGAGGAGAGATACATACAATTTGATACGATAGAAAACAAAATACCATAAAAATAATAATGAAGTAATACTGACAGTTTGTATTATTATTATTTATTTTTGGAGCGGTGAAAGCGCTCCCAATGAACAGGTATATCCGTGGGTATGTGGCTGGGTGGCTGGCTGGGTGGCTGGCTGGCTGGCTGGCCGTGTCCGTAGCCTGGGCAATACCTTGAGTGGCCACACACAACACACTAGTTAAAGGAGGGGCGCTGTTTTGTGCAGGCCAGGCACACTCACCACTCACTCACAGGCACAGTTTACACTCACTCACTCACTCACATAGGGTACAGCTGCTCAAATTCACCGCTCCACTTCGAACCGAGGTTTGATTTTTTAATGAAATGTAGCTTATTGACCGGAGTCCCTCAGGGGTCTATACTAGACTAGCTCTTTTTTTATCCCTGTCTACACCTCATCTCTTCGTTGCAGAGCTACAAGCACAAGTGTAAGCTTGTAGGTCTGCAATTTTTTAAATGTTTGCCTCAGAATTGGAAGTACACCATTAAAAATCCATAGCAGGGCTTTTGGACGTGAGAAAAGTCATTTCTAATTTCCAAGTAAACTCATTTCATGCATGCTCTATTCCGAGTATTTACAGATTGCAGACTGTTGTGTTGGCCTGCCATGTTTTGGACAGTGTCCAGGCCTGATAGCGTGAGAGAAACATCTATTTGCATTGATGTCCCTCTGTTGTGACTTTTTCACAACGCAGGACAGGTGTTTGCCTGATTGTAGCGGCATGAACGGTCCATGGGTGGGGTGTGATGGGAGCAATCCATCGCTGAGGTATTTTGCTGGCTGGCAGACAGACAGACAGGCAGACAGACATACAGACAGACAGACAGACAGACAGACAGACAGGCAGAGAGGCAGGCAGGCAGGCAGGCAGGCACAGAAATGAAAACATTCTGTTGGCAGAGGTAACTTTTTTCAGATGGCTAACAGGAAATAAATTAAGAAGATTTGCATATAAGCTCTTTGGAAGAGTTTCAAGAAAGGCGCTATGTTTTAATCTTAGAAACACGAGGAAGAAAGGTGATTGATTAAATTCTGTTCTTGAAAGAAATGTCCACACCCACTTGAAGTGTACAATATATAAGAGTGGCCGTCGCTGATATTATTATTCAACCCAGGAAGAACACATCAGGTTTGAATGACTCCTCTCCTCTCCTCTCCTCTCCTCTCCTCCTTGTTACTACTTCTCTGACTTTCAGAAGTATCTCTAACATGTCTTTTTCTTCCTGAAGAAGGAAATCGTCTTCATCTTCATCATCATCATCATCATCATGACCATGAGGATGCTGAGTGTGTCTCTACTTCTCTGCGCTGCAATGACTGCTGTTGTTGCAAGTATGTGTGTGTGTGTGTGTGTGTGTGTGTGTGTGTGTGTGTGTGTGTGTGTGTGTGTGTGTGTGTGTGTGTGTGTGTGTACGTGCACACCATGCATGTGTGTGAGGAAGAGACTGTTACTGATGTATTATAACTAAACCAGTTTGTTTGAGGTGTTAGGACATTACTACATGCACATTGCACATATGTTCCTCGATTTCCTTATATTGTAAATGTAGTTGCTACTTTCTACTGCTTACAAATACTTGACTTAAAGGAGTAGTTCACCCCCAAAATGACTTTTTTTCTATTGATTACTCGAGCCATGAAGACTTGAGTTCAATAATATATTTTTTGTATTTGTCGAATTCCTAAGACAAAAAAATGATTATAGTAAATTTACCCCCATTGATTCCGGATGGGTCCCCATCCGGAATCAATGGGGGCAGATTTATTGTAATCACGTTATTGTCTTAGGAATGCGACAAAAAAACTAGAATATTACTGAACTCAAGTCTTCATGGCATGAGTAATCAATACAACTTTTTCCATTTTGGGGGTGAACTACTCCTTTAAGGTGTCTGTTGTCTTTTCAGCAAAATGTCCATATGGATCTGGGGCTGTAACTGCTACAGATTTGAATTGAGAAAGGAGGCTTGGGCTTTAGCAGAGGTAAGTAGAATCAACAAACACATGACTGCATCTTGTACTTCATTCATATATGTATGGGGAGAATGGAGTAAAATGAACCTGTGGGTAAGATGAACCACCCCCTTTATCTTTAAAACTATACACATGAGTTGTCATTTGACCTTAAAATAAGAACACAACTATCATTTCCACTGTGGAGTTGATAGACACATGGGCAAAGTGGCAAATATATTTCTACACAAAAAAGTGTTTTTTGCTGGTCGAAGTAAAAGTTTGTACTTTTATGGTATAACTTTTTTTATGTTAAAACAAATGTTACCCAGGTCTAAACGTATATATCATGCATGTTGGTGATATTCCAATGTAAAAAACTATGTGAATCATTTAGCTAAATTTCAGCTTCAAGTAATTTACTTTGTGAATCATCATTCATATTTGTATTAGGTCTTTGCTACTCAAATTATGCTGGATGATCTTTCATTTTGATGAATACACTCATTTAAGAAAAGTTTTCAATATTATAAATAAAATATTAAAAGGTTCTGAATAGCAAATTTTATTTAATTGGTTTTAATAATCTTTTTTACGCTTTAAATAACCGTAAGACAAGAAATAAGACTATTTGCAAAGGGGAAATGTGTTATTAAAATAGTTCTGATGAGTAAATACAGTATTTGTTCAAGTTTAAACTGTTAAAGTTAAGAATATCATGTGGGAATATCATCTGGCCCTTTGTCATAGATGCTAACTCATAATTTCAAATGATAGAAGACATCCTGAAATATGTCTAGAGGTTTTGATTTTACTGCGATCTCACTTTTTCTTGCTTCCAAGGAAACTTGAGCAAAAAGTGGTACTTGAGCAAAAAGTGGTTCATCTTACCCCGTTTTCCCCGATATTAAATTAATTTGAATAATGTTCTTCCTTGTCTTCTGTTTATATCTTTCTATAGAGACGCTGTATGTATCAGGGTGGACACCTGGCATCCATTCACAGCTGGTCTGAACAAAGGTTTGTCCAAAACCTGATTCGTTCCAAGACTCGTGGGTATCCTTGGACATGGATTGGAGCCTCAGATGCACAATTGGTACATTAATCTCTAATACAATGTTTGATGTCACCTCTGCTACACTGTATGTCAACATACATTTACAACACAGAATGTGGTCTATTGTGTCTATTGTGTATATATATATATATATATATATATACACACACACACACACACACACACACACACACACACACACACACACACACACACACACACACACACACACACACACACAGTATATATACTAGTAAGACGCCTCAGGGCGACATGCAACCTCACCCCCTAAAGCAGTGGTTCTCAAACTTTTTGGGCTTTAGTACCCCTTTTTTCTGATTACCGGATCCAAGTACCCCCTTAAATCAACATCAACATTTTGATAAGAAAATACTGACATCAAAAGTCCAGTTTTATATCAATATGTAGAAAATAAAAAGAGCATATTGTTTTCTAGTCAGTAACTATTCAACTATTCAGTTGTGCTAGTCAAAATTTTACTTATTTTGGTTTAAAGCTTTTCAGAGCAGCACATTCACATACATATGTCAGTGTTTTATCATTAAACATAACAGTAAAAGACATGTTTCTATTTTCAATTTTCTCTCAAGTACCCCCTGTAGTACCTCTGCGTACCCCTAGGGGTACACGTACCCCCATTTGAGAAACACTGCCCTAAAGGGTGAGGTCTCGACAATTCATGGCCATCTGGCCAGTGATGTATATCGGACCAGTTACCCATATATGGAGACCCCTGCATGATAGTCAAATTGGGCATTACCAAACGTAATTTTGCAAGTGTGACTCGTAATGAAATCAGCGATCTCCATATATGGGCATAAAAGGGACATCAAGCCAGTGCGTGATGTCACAGACAAACCCATAGATCCACAGTGTCAGGCGTGATGTACAGCCAGAGATACGCGGACAAGATGTGCCAGTTTTCATAGTTAACTGCAACGTACGGCCTACGTTCGCAATAAAGATCATCTGTGAGTTGCTTAATGGTGACATATTGTATTGTACTGAATTGCTGTGATGATATATTGTCCTCTAGGAAAGGATTTGGCTGTGGAGTGACGGTAGCCGATGGGACTTCGCATACTGGGCTAGGGGAGAACCTAACAATTGGACAGGGAGAGGAGGGCAGCACTGCGTTCACATGAACTATGGAAGTAAGTCACACGTGCAGAATTTAATTCAAGTTAAAACGATTGCTTCTCTTTAGCCTTCACAGGGGTGCTTGTTCTAGATTTCATTTAAGCATCAATGCCTACTCGGACACAATGTGCAAGTTGGGAATGCATGCCCCACCGAATGCAGCCCCCACCGAGTGCCGCGCTGCAAGCTAGTAGATCTGCTGTTTTTGAAAAGTCATGAAAATATGTGCAAATCTTTGAATATATGTATTTGTTAAGCGAACATTTGTAACTCAAATGTTGCTTCTGGGGGGTCCCTGGAACTAAACATTTTGAGATGGGAAACATAGGTTTTTCAAAAAACCTTAGAAAGATTTGAAATATTCAAAGACTATTTTCAATAGTTAAAGCACAAAATAACGCGTAACAATGTGTTCCCAGTCTAAATGGGTTAACCCCCCTAATCCCCCTATGAAGAACATTCAGGGGGGCCCACAGTGAATCCTTGTACCCAGGGCCCAGAATTTGGTGCGACACCCCTGAGGGTGATTAGACCCAGATGTGTGGCAGAGGTGTCTTCATCTCCCTGAAAGTGTTTAGCATTGTCTATTTAAAAACTTTTTGAGAACATAATGTTTAACTGTAAAAAAAAGCAACGTTATTACACGGCTTGGTTGAATGCTTGATTCTGATTGGTCATTTGCTGAAATCAGCTCTATAACGATGCCTAATCAATGGCTCAGAGCACCTGGGTGCACTGTGTGAGTTTTATGCCTTATCCAACATGACAGCCATGTAAACAAACACACAGTGTCACTTACAACCAACCGTTGCTCTCAAGAATGTTTTTGAAAACATTTGAAGTGAGAAATAGACGATTCAGAAACCGAATATGGATGGTCCTTGTTTGCGGACGGCCAGTGCAACACTTGTGGAATACGTTCACTACTTTATAAAGCAAGGAAATATTTTGCTTTGTTTTTAGTTTTCAGTCAATGTATTAATTTATGTATTAATTAGCCGTGTAATAAGCAGGATATTGTTGGGATTTTACATCTCGATAATGAGCGCTGAGCCAGACGTTATCCCTCCCTTACTAACATTGCCTTTGTATTTATTTAACAGATCAACGCCGTTGGGATGACACCCAATGCAGAGACTCTACGCACGCTGTCTGCAAAAAATTGGCTACCCTTTGAAGAACATATAGATTGCATGCATTCCTGCAGGCACGCAGGCTAAACGCACTATTGCTTCACACAAACGTCACATAAAATCATTGTGTGTTTGTGTGTGTGTCCCCTATATTCATAGATTATATATATATATATATATATATATATATATATACAGTATACACACACACACACACACACACACACACACACACACACACACACACACACACACACACACACACACAAGACAAGTAACATTAACAGCAGGTGGACAGTGACTCTCAGGTGTTGTGTTGACTTTAACAGTGACATGTTGGAACAGTTGGTTTGATTTAAGCTGCTAACTTGCTTCAATGTATTTACTTTATTTTACTTTACTTTACTTTACTGCATCAATAAAAGACAAAAAAAAATATTGAAATAATTCTCTCTTTCAATATTTGTATTACTCTGACAATAAATAAAATCCAACAAGACAGAATCAACAATAACAAAAACAAGCCAGCATCCAACAATTGTTTCAGCCTTTGCAGTTAGGGCTGGGATTCAATCACAAAAGAAAAAGAAACAATCGACTTCCACTCCCTTTGTATGTCCCGGGGTCTACCGGTGCATCGGCATGGTCGGCCTGCCTGGAACCCGTCCAGCGAGACCTGGAACCCGTCCAGCGATATATATATATATATATATATATATATATATATATATATATATATATATATATATACACCTGTATATATATACACACACACACACAAACATACATTTTTTTTTTCTTTTTTAATAATCGCCCCAATTCTCTACAGTAAAGTAATTGAATACAATCAATCGAAGTCCCAGCCCCATTACAGTAACAAATACATTGTAACAGTTGTGTCTACTCCAAGAATATACTCATGTATTCATCATTCCCATGCCATATTACTTTTTTCCATTCATCTTTTAGGTATCTTGCAATCGGCAACCAATCTTTAACAAACTCAGCAAGTGTCCCCTATATATGATAACCTTCCCATTGGTAGTATTGACATGAGTTTTTCATACCATAATTTAATGTCAGGGGGGGGTCCTCATTTTTGTAAAATGGAGAGCCGTGCGGCATACAGAGTTATTCCTATATGTATATGTCCCATATGTATCTGTGTCTCACTTCATAATCAGAGACAGGTCCAGTATAATGCTTATTGGATTGAGGTACATATTTAGATCAAACACCTTCTTTATCTCCCTTCGAATCTTTAACCAGAACACTATAATTTTGGGACATGACCAAATCATGTGTATGTAAAGAGGATAAATGAATGAATGAATAAGGAAAAACATTTGATTTTAACAGTGATACGATTATATTCTACAGGTGCGGCAGCAGGTGTGTCATGTCAAGTCTATTTTATTTACAGTTGATTTTATAGTGTTTTACAGTGTTATCAAAAATGTAGGCCTACACAACAAAACACATAAACTGTGGAGGCATTGGGGCATTAGGCTTTTAAAATACCAGGGGAACAAACATGTCTTTAATCTGAAAAGGCACAGTCACCTTTTTGCTTCAACGCTTTTGACAGGAAGAGGAGTTTGGAGATTGGGTGGGAGTTTGCTGGATCTGTGGAGTCTAGGCCAGGTTTTTCTGATAATGTGTTCGACAGTGTTGGGCAAATTACTTAAAAAAAGTAATTAGTTATAGTTACCAGTTACTTCTCCAAAAAAGTAACTGAGTTAGTAAGTGAATTACTCTATTGTAAAAGTAACTAGTTACTAGGAAAAGTAACTATTTGCGTTTTTTGGAGCAGGTTTCACAAGCCGGTTGCGGTACAGTAAAAAAGAAAAACAAAAAAGAAATCCAAAGATTTCAGTTTATTTAACTAAAAATATTTGTATTAGTAAGTAAATATAAATATTTTTAGAGTAGAGTAAATTAGAGTAAAACAAATCGATTCAGACAGATTACAATATGTTCTGCCTTTCATTCTTTTCAAGGAAAAAAATACCTTATATTGCTTTTTTGATGCCTTCTATTATTATTCTCAAGGGGGAAAAACACCTCATGTCATCTTGCTTGACAGAGAGGAGGGGAGATCTGTCGCAAAGAAAACTAAACTAAACAAAGGTTTAGGCAGTTATACATCGACATTTAATCTCTGCGTAAGGATTTAAGGATGCTATGCTTATAATGATTGCAAGAAGAGCTGTTATCAACAATCACAGAGTATTTTGTTGGGACTGGAAATGACTTAATGAGCTCCTGGTGTGGATTCTTGCAACTCTGTGAGTCATTTATTTATTTATTTTTGCAAGACCGACACACTGGGCTTTCTCTCTCTCTCTCTCTCTCTCTCTCTCTCTCTCTTTCTCTCTCTCTCTTTCTTTCTCTTTCTCTCTCTCTCTCTCTCTCTCTCTCACACACACACACACAACCATCGTGACAGCTTGGGGACGCTTGTAACGGAGCACATTTCATTGTCAGTAACGGTAACGGCGTTGTAACGATGGAAATTGTAATTAATTAGATTACCCGTTACTGAAAAAATAGCGGCGTTATCTAACGCCGTTTATTTAAACGCTGAACCACTCATGGTATTTGTACCATAGCTCCCTCTTTTCCTGTAGACGGTGTTGAAGATATGGTCTGGGTTTATGAAGAGACCAGGTCTAAACAATATTGGTTAGAGGGAGCAGGGAACAAAAACCTTAGAGGGAGCAGGGAACAAAAACCTCCCTGAATCAGGGGGAGAGGGGAGTAAAAACGTCCCTATGAGGGGGAATAGGGAGTAAAATGGCTTTTTGCAGGCATCCTCCTCTTGCTTCTCATGAGAGCACATCTGCACATTGTCCAAACATACAATGTTCAAAGCCCCACTGTGTGTGGGTCTTATCTCTTGTTAAGGACCATGTAGGCTTGTGTATTTACATTTTGCTGTAGCTATTTCAACAGCAGGTAATGCAGGAAAGTCCTTGAGGGGCTCCCTACCTATAACCACACTGCTGGTGAAGTGTTCACACACTCGATACAAAGGAAGGTTCGCTCTACTCAAATCAGTTTCTTCTTTTAAATAGCTTTACATTTCTTAGGGTGCAGGATCAGGTACAACATGAAGGAAAGGTATAGCCCGCACTCACTTTCAAGAGTCTTTTTTTATTTCAGCAGCAGCAGTCATCATCACAGACGCGTTTCGGCTCAAGCCATCATCAGTGTTGTTCACTCACTGATGATGGCTTGAGCCGAAACACGTCTGTGATGATGACTGCTGCTGCTGATGAAACAAAGAAATAAAAAAAGACTCTTAAAAGTGAGTGCGGGCTATACCTTTCCTTCGTGTTCACACACTCCACTTAACGTGACCATGACCATCATCAGGTGCCTGAATAAACTTCAGAGTCAGACACATGATTCCACTTCACAAGTTAAAACTTTTTAAAGGCATCTGTCAAATCTGTGTCCTGAGGCCATAGTCGAAACGTCATGTGTTTAATCTCTGAAACAGCCAATACGTGTCCATGTACAGTAACATCATGTGTTTAATAACGGCCAATCAGTGTCCATGTAACATCATGTGTTTAATAACAGTGTCAGTGTCCATGCCGTAACCAGGCACCCTGTTGAAGTGTCCTTGAGCAAGGCATTGCACCTGTCATTGCTCGTTTACTTTCAAGTTGCTCTGGATGATCATCATGTTGTAAAAAAGATAACAGTTAAATAAAAAGATCCAACTTCAGTGTGTCCAACTCAACTACATCGGTACAGTTTCACATCAAGCCAAGATCGTTACAGAGGAATGGGTCGGTTTCACTTAGAATGGATATCAGTTCTAAACTTGCTCCTTTGCTCCTCACTGTGTCGATGACACAACGTGCCTTTTCATTAATCACTTTCTCCCCACGGGCTTCATTATACTCTCCTTGGCTTATCACCCCCTTCCCTAAAAGTTCGTCCAGGACATCGTCGAGAACGGCATCTGAAACGTTCTTGACGAATCTGCTGCGCACAGACAGCAGTTTGTCTTCCACTTCATGACTCAGTGTGTGCTGAACTTGTTGTTTTAGACCCGGAGCTGAAAGCTTTACACAGCGTTCCCATGCACAGTCAGACGTGTTACTGTGTCTTAGATGCAGCTTCACATGCTTAAACTTTGCCTCTAATGTCACTTCAAATGTTGAAATGTAATTGTGATATGATGATTCATCAACTTTAAATTTTGCCTTGTCTGGTTCAATTATAATGGAATCATCTGGAGGGTAAGTGGAGAGGGTGTATTCTTGATTTGGAATTAGTTCACAGGAAGGCTTTTCGATGTAAATCTCTTCTCCATTTATCTCCCTCCTTTTGTTCTTCACTTCATCCAGTCCAACGTTCTGAGGCAGCAGCAACACTTTCAGAATTGAACTGGGATCATCTTCAATTGGTGGTGTATAAAACAGTGACACCAATGCCTGGACAGGACTGGGTCCGAACAACTTCTCCATGATGACACCAAAGAAAGATAACCCAGTTACATCTATGATGACATGGGTTTCTGTGATCGTATGGGGTTTGATCAGCTCAAAGCTATCATCATCCTTTACATGGACAACAGACAAGAATTTGCCTGCACCCGTGGAGAGGATCTCACAATGTGGAAAGTGTAGCTGATACAAAGACCCCTGAGAACCGTTTATGTCAAACAGGGGTCCTGCAGGCCTCTTGTCAAGCTGGGATAGAAGCCTTCGGTACCATGGGACTGTCCTGTAAGTCACATCTCCCTCTGCCTCCATCTTAAACGCAAGGTCGGTCACGCTGCATTGGAACAGTCCTGCTTGGGTAGAGTGGAACCTGTACATTTCCTGGTTTTCTACAACAATGATATCAGGTGTGATTTTCTGTGTTTTGTCCAGTAGTCTAACATCATTTAAGCTGTGTGAAAGCTTTGCTCTGAAACCTGTCTTGTTCTCTAAACATGGAATCAGTGAGGGTAAGCTGTGAGAACGAGGCAGAGAGAAGGATTCTTCTATCCTCAAACCACTGAAGCATGAACTAAGATCAGTTTCATTTTGGAGCTCCAATGAAGGATGTGGAGGTGACAGGGACTCTGTAACAGGATGTTCTTCCATCTCACCATGCAAAGGAATAGTTCCCTAAAAATAAAGAAAATTAAATATATCCGAGGATATTAAATATACACAGGCCTACATAAAGAGTAACAAAATAATTTTAGAAATATAGTAGGTATTTAATGGGTTTTATTTTTATTTATTTTTTAAACACAATATTTCTTTCTGATATTTTTTTAATCCTGCCCTCTGACCATACTGTATTACAAAAACTACAACTAACAGTAACATATGGCTTAAAAAAAGAAAATGAAAAAATATATAATAACCTTGTCACCAGCCGGAAGGGGAGGTGTCTGATCCATGGACTTCATCTCCATCTGACCAGACGGTTTCATCTCTACAGAAGAACAACCAACAGACATTCATTGCACATTAAAATGAACGGGATAAATAATCTGATTTGCATCGCTAAGTAATGGAGCCCTGATATTTCCGTATTTTGGCTACAAAGAGTGGGTAAGTTACACAATGGCTACATTATTTAGCCAGTCTAGGCTAATTCCGGGAAGACCAACACAAAATGTTCGGTTTCTCTTCACATTAATTACATTTTGTCATATTTACATGCAGAGTTAAGCTCTGGCGTTTAAGTGAAATGTAGCCTGATATTATGAGATGCTAGTGTGGCTTTATCACATTTTAGAGAGAGAGAGAAAAAAAAACGTCATTTCAGCTCTGGTGTAAAGCTGAGGCATGCGAGATGACTCAGCCACGTTCAGTCACATATTCACACAGTGGCCATTTTGTTCTTACATCATACTTGGAGTTCGTTTAAACACAGTATGTGTGTCTTTGTGTGTGTGTGTGTGTGTGTGTGTGTGTGTGTGTGTGTGTGTGTGTGTGTGTGTGCGCGTGTGTGCGCGTGCACGCACATGCATGGGTGTGTCAGGCTGCACTCACACTGGAACACACTAAGTTCTTTCAAAGTTCTGTGCGTGTCAGAGTTGCATCAAAGTCTCTTCCAAAAAATAATACATTTCCCACAATGCTTTGCGGGAAGTGGGCGGTTCCGCTTGAGGAGGAAGCAGATAATGGTATTTGGCCATGTAGTTCTTTTGGAGTTGTCATCGGGTGAAGGCAGAGTAGCCTACCTGCTGCTTTTTGGTGACACGTAAAATGGATTTACAAGCTCACAGCGTGCCACCATGCGACACGTTGTGAGCTTGTAGATCTGCTATTTAAAAAAGTTACTTTAGGCACTTGAAGTACATTCTAATGCCAACACTAATACTTTTACTCAATACATTTTGAATTCCAGGCTTTTACTTGTATCAAAGTATTTGTATGTTTCAGTATTGGTACTTTTATTTAACTAATGAATTTGAGTAATTTTTCCACCACTGTATAAAGCTTCCATTTTATTATGAATAGCACATTCGATCAATTGCATCTGTGTTGGCATCATTGTCACTATGTATGACAGGTAAAGAAATATTTGTAATATTCATTGTTATTGTCGAATGTTTACTGTGACACACACTTAACTTTAATTTATTTATAATATTTTTCGTTCTGAAATGGAGGTTTCATGTCACTGCAGTGCAGACAGACTCTGCTTGGCTGTGGAGTAGACTACAAGTGAACACAGCTGTGTGGGATTGCATCATGGCCTTTCTCTCCTATTGGTTGGCAGTTGAACCCTGCCCTTCTGTCTCATCAAGTGCAGCTTGTCTGCCCCCACTGCTTGCCTACAACTGTCTCTGTGCGTGTTCTGTGCTTGTTGGATGGTGCTCTGTGCAACCACAGAACACCAAAGGACTCGCATCAGACTTCAAACCATGTGACTTCCATCCGGAATAAATTGTGCTGTCTCTGCCCCCCGCCTCCTCCCATGACTCTGAAACAACTTTGTGCTTGACTGTCTGTAGGGAGCCTCAGAGGCTAGAATCTTACCTCTGCTCTTCCTCCTCTTCTCCTCCAGCTCAGACCTCTTCTCATCCATCAGTTTCCAGTATAACTCCTGTATTTCACACATCAACAGACAATGAGAGTCAAACTACATCAAGATGTTAACAGACTGTTCCTTAACATTGGTTGGACATAACTTTTACTTCCTATATTTCCAAAATAAAAGACTAAACAGATCAGAACCTCACCAGGTATAAGTAACACTGTTAACCTCATGAACCCTAGCTTCCCTATTCTGGAGCAAACATTCTGTGGAAACAGCAGATCTACAAGCTCACAATGAACTCGTATATCTGTAGAGAGATCAAGAGTAGACTCCTGAGGAAACCTTTTCAATTTAAATATATAGGCCTGAGTATCTGTGTCGATCTCCCAGAAGGAAGTCACTGAGGTAGTTAAACAACTCCACAGTGGCAAAGCCCTGCGGGTTGATGAGATTCCTCCAGAAATGTTGAAGGCTCTGGGTGTTGAGGGTCTGACTTGGTTGAGACATCTTTTCAACATTGCGTGGAAGTCTGGGACAGTGCCGAGGGAGTGGAAGACCGGGGTGGTTGTTTCACTTTTCAAAAAGGGGAACCAGAGGCCGTGTGCTAACTATAGAGGTATCTCATTGCTTAGCCTCCCCGGGAAAGTTTACTCCAAGGTACTGGAAAGGAGGGTCCGGCCGATAGTCGAACCCCAGATACAAGAGGAACAATTGTGGATTCCGTCCTGGTCGTGGAACAACAGACCAGCTCTTTGCTCTGGCAGGGATCCTGGAGAGGGCCTGGGGGCATGCTTATCCGCCCAGTCTACATATGTTTTGTGGATTTGGAGAAGGCATATGACCGGAGCCCCGGGAAGTTCTGTGGGAGGTGTTGCAGGAATGAGGGGGACCTGGTTGAGGGCCATCCAATCTCTGTATGCCCAAAGCGAGTCAAATGTGGCGATACAAGCTTTCTGCCCGACAACAAGGATAACCACCCTTTATACATACATGTAGTTGAACGGTGTCCCCCAGGGCTCTGAACTAGGCCCAATCTCAATGCCAAATCTGTTTGCCTAAAATATCTGATCTTAAAGCTCACAGCAGGTTGCATTGGGATTCATTGTAAGCTTGTAGATCGGCTATTTTCATCAAATGTTCATCCTGCTAGGGTTCATTTGGTTACTTGGTATCCCTAATTTGGACACATTTTAAAACATTTTAAGAACACGTTGTATTGTTTACTTTTTTTAAATGTCACTGAAAGATGAACAGTTAAATGTTGTAGCGCATGTAGTCATTAGAACATATAAATAAATAAATACATGTCATGGAGAGAATATTAGGTTTCCTACCCAGCTGTTAGCTGACACATATATGTTTTTCTCTATGTTCTGAGCTTCAGTCACCAGGTCCTTAACAGCTGGGTCTCCTATTGACATGTCCCGTACACTGCTCACCAACATACAGAGAATGAAAGAGACAAGTCAGACATCAGATTCAACTCATCATTCAATAAGTGATAATTGTTCAGCTGGTCTGGGGTCAAGAAGATGGTGAGAACACATTGTATTGGTTCTGCTTTCTGTGTGACGAACACTCACAGCCTGCGGACACAGAGGTCACGGTCCCACTGTGGGAAGTCTTTATGCCAAGACTTCCTCATGCCTGCTGCAGAGAGAGGGAGGGCTGTGATGGAGTCCCAGCTGAGAGAAAGACAATAATAGAAAAGGCAGAGAGACATAGAAAGAGGAGGGAGAAACAATGAGGAACACATTATCATTATGATATTATGCCATAATGTTCTATTATCATATGTAACTATAAAGGTGGAAAGATGACCTAACTCACTGTGTGTGTGTGTGTGTGTGTGTGTGTGTGTGTGTGTGTGTGTGTGTGTGTGTGCGCGCGCGCGTGCGTGCTTGTGTGTGGCCCTTTATAGTGTAAACCAGGGGATCCCAAACTTTTTTGTCTCAGGGCACCCCATAAATATTTTTTTAATCCGATTCCGAGGCACCCCTACATTATAATTTTCACTCCCAGCACCTTATATTTATAGCATAACATCGTTGTCGGGTGGAAACCTTGTATATCCAAAACCGTTCGTTTTGGATTTATCATCTATGAAATGTACTAAACTAGTGAAAACAGCCGATCTACAAGCACACAACGCCTCGCATCTAGTTTTGTGCAACAGTCTTGTATGATGAAGCAGGGCAAAAGACGTACACATTTGAAACTTGGAGGTACGAGGTTTCTGCCTGACAGTGACAATATTTTAGTGATTATGTTGCGAGGAAAACGTTGAGATAACAGCCATTTTGGTTAGAACTGACTGAAAATAACTTAGTACTTCAAGTTTAAAATGATACTAAATATTTTTTCAAGTGTCCAAATAAATTCCAAATATTGTCAAATGATCTCGCGGCACCCCTGGACTGCCGTCGCGGCACCCCAGGGTGCCCCGTCACCCACTTTGAAAACCCCTGGTGTAAACAACAACAAAATAATGAAAAAAAAAATGGATGTAACATTATGTGGTTACTTGATTAGTTGATCAGCTTTAAACATATTTTATAAAGACATAAAACCATCATTATCATCATCAACAACTGTATAATGGCCATTATTTGAGTGTTTAAGCATTTTCTTCTGTAAAGCTATGCTTCTGGTAGAACAGTTCTACATTATAAATCATGTCAACACAAATTAATTAATAGTGTCTATCAGTTGAGGTTCACACAGAAAGAAACAACAGACAGAGAGCCAGTGTTACTTTGTGGATATGATCTTCGTCATACTGCAGAAAGAGACTGAGCATCTTAAATCTTCAGCAGTGTTTCTGTAGCCACAGTATCTACAGTACCAGTGGTAATCATCAGTGGATGGTTTTGCTGTTCTTTTTGTCCTGGCAGAAAAACAGATGAGAGTCAAGTTAGTTCTGTATAAATTACATAGTGGAGGAACTAAGACACATTTTACTTCAGGTCATGATGCAATGTCCCCCTTGGTATGGAAGTACTGTAAGGCCATAGGAAACAATCTATCCAAAGAGACAAGTTAGATCACCCTTCATTTTTTAATATTAATACAAATAATGGCCGCCGACAATGAACCACTATTATATAAGACAATTTACTATTTAGGCATTTATCAGATGCTTTTAATCCAAAGCTACTTACAATACGCAGTTAATACATCAAAAATAATAAGCAAGATAATATGTCAGTACATCAACATAATATCAATCTAGAAAAAAACAACAACATAGGTAGACCATGCACCTAAGCAGTAAAAAAACGTTTCTAAAACCTAAAAATGCTATCTAGCTTCATGTGTGGTCATCGAGGGAAGGGGAGTGTTACGGTAGTGCTATGGTTAAGGTGGAGTCTGAAGAGGTGAGTCTTCAGTCCATGGCGGAAGCTAGGGAGTGAGTCTGTTGTTCTAAGTGCAACAAGGAGATTATTCCACAGTTTGGGGGCCAGGAGGGCAAATTGTCTAGAACGAGTGGATTTTTGGTTGAAGATTTGGATCAGTTGGAGAGGCTTAAGTGCACATGCCGGGAGGCCAGTTAGGAGAGAGTTACAATGGTCAAGTTTTGATATGACAGATGTCTGGATGAGGAGCTGGGCTGACTCCAGACCCCATATCTTTGTTTCTGTTAGAGCTATAATAATAATAATATTGGTCTCAAAATGTACATTCAATTAAATAGGTTTCAATGCAAACAAAAACTATACTTCACAAATTACCATGGGGGGGGGGGGGGGCGGGCGGGGGGATTCTACAAGCTACATAGCTGATCTACAAGCTACAAGTCATCGGAATCATCTGGGAGATGGAGTCTATCCTGTTATTATGCACTATACAACTCTGGGAGATGGAATGCTGAGGTGAAGTGCAACACCTACCATCAACTCCCAGTACTTACTGCACAACTTGTCCAAAGTCAAAGAAAAGAGGTTTTCCTTTAGACCGGTCACTCTTCATAGGGAAGTCAGGAGGTTTTCCTTTACAGCTGGATGTTGGAGACTGTGGTCTGGCCTCCTCTCTCTTCACACACTGACTCATCTTTAGGTCTTTAGTAAACCTGTCAACTTTATAGTCAACGAAATAGATCAGAAAACAGTACATGCTGAATACATGAGCACAAGGCATGAGTGGCATCAGGTCTGTTGAAGCTGAGGTATTGGTCTGTGAGGGAGTGTTTTCTTAACTCATCTAGTGCCATTCGCGAGATGTCTCGCGAAATGTACTCGAGTATCTGTAGTGCCATTCACGGGATATCTCGGGAAAAGTAATAGATTACTGTAACGGCGAGTACATTACCGAGAAGAATCGCCGGCGGTCCGGAGACGAAATCCGTCGCTGATTTCGCATCATCACGGCTCCACGAGCACAAAATAGTCCCATCCATAACATTGAGGTGGACGGGGGATCTCATCTTTAATGTCCATTATCTCAAAACTACACTTTAGAAGCTAGGATGGAGGCAGATGCTCGCTTATGTTACACAGTTATAAAAGCTCCGGTCGGCCATTACACAACTCCACGTGGACACGGATCGGTTCCGGCGCACGATCCGATGACGTCAGACCGGAAGTGATTGCGCGGTGGACTTCTGGCCTTCAAAATAAGACAACGCAAGTGAATGGGACCTGAAGGAGGCACTTTGGACATTATAATCCGCTAATGTCTGGGGCTCTGAATGAGTTAATACCGCTCCTAAATAGTTATATACAGGGGTGCACATAACTCAGGGGAGCACCTGGATATGTTGCTTGGTGCGCACCTTTTTCAGCGGTGGTCACACCGTCTCCTATATGTGGCCGTGTGTGTGGGTATGCGTCCGTCCGTGTCTGTATGTAGCCTGCAGTACCTTTTCTGACCACACATGTTAAGGGAGGGGCGCACACACACACACACACACACACACACACACACACACACACACACACACACACACACACACACACACACACACGCTCAGTTCACACGAGTGTGATTTTTTATATATTTTTTAATAGGCCTATATACATGACCAGGGCTCTGACATGACCAAATAAATAGAACACTAAAATGCAAGTGTTTCAGTGCTGCACATTAAATAGTTATCATATTTAACAGTGCCATTTTAATATTTTTTGGCGCATTTAAAAGCAATGATTAGATGGAGAACTATGACGGCAGATGTTCATGTATCAAATAGATATGCTGCACGTCCAGTAGTCGCTCATGCAAGTGCAAGACAAAATAAATAATAGCCTAGTAAAGAGAAAAGACACCGGCGATGGCCGATCTCGTTTGCACCTGATAACTACATAGCAAGCGTTTTATTGAAGCTACAAGCTCTGCTCCCACAACGTTACGTGAAAGTCTTGTGACGCGACGTAAACCAGCATGAGACAGACAGACAAATGAGATGATCTACTCACATGATACAGTATGCTGCATGTAGACATATTCATATCTTTCTAAAGAAATAAGTTCTATATCTGGTTTATTGCGGGAGAGCAACCCGTTCTCACCCCCAAGGCGTCACACCCTTGACACGCTTTGGAAGCTTTCAGCGTCGCGCCTGAGACTCGGAGGAACACTTTCGGCGTCATGTTATCTCCCCTGAGTGGGACTTGAACCTGGACCACCTGTGGTCACCTTGCTCTACTCACTGAGTAGTAGTCTCGCGTGGCCAGACTGTTGACTCCGCGATTTGGGAAATGCTCCCGTCAACAGTCTGGGGCACGGAAATAGAAACGATGAGTGCGAGATAAAGCCGATGTGACACAACCGCTCCCTTGGTGCAGTAGCAATAACAAGTCCTACTGGAAGTGTTATGTCTCCTTTCAATATTTTTCTGGCGTTAGTTTGTCTTTCTCTGGTGTTGTTGGTGTTACGTTTTCAAATGTTTTCTTAAACTAGACACCAATAACAAGAATATGCAGCTCGAATGACTCTGTCTGTGCAAGTGTGCTTCTGTTATGTTTCCAGTGGGACTACCAGGGGACTACAGTTCCGTGCAGCAGTGGCTACTTCCGATACTCGCCGTTCGGGAGATGCCGTTCCAGACTCTATATAGCATTCGGAGATTGTGGAATAGTTGTCTGGCTACGCGAGACTACTCACTGAGCTACCGAGTGGCTGGCCAAACCCCCTTTTTTTGTATTATCTTTGACAACATGGATACTGGGGGACAATAATATTTACTATTCTGTCCATATCGTGACATAACTCGGACGGCGCTGAGTCTGCTCATGCGACCTTCGCACCCCTCGAAATGGAGGTGTGAGTGTGGGGCCCGCTGGTTTTATTTTCACCGTTCCCGCACGCAGGTATTAAAATACCGCCCGTGCCACAATATTTGCGTCAGGTTGTGTGCATACAACGGGATGCAGACCTCTAAACTGAGCTGCTGTGGCACCAAGTAAGCAATGCTCCATTGTTTGTTAAGTTCAGACAAACTTTTGTAAACGATACAGAAGGTTTCTAGTTTTGATAAACACTTAAACAACATTAACTTTAACAACATGAACAGAATTAGTCATAAAACACTTTAAATGAACAAGTAGAACATAAATCTCTCACCCTGTATGTATGAAGGTAGTGGAGGACTGTTTGTTTACTTCCTACTTCTGACCAAGGAAGTTAAAAAAGAGGAAGGTTTACAGGGTTTTGTCACAGCCTTGTGCCGGGGTATTGCACATGTGCCCAGTGGTGTAAAGTAGCAAAGTACATTTACTTAAGTAGTGTACTTAAGTCCATTTTAGAGGTATTTTTACTTTACTTGAGTATTTCCAATTTCCAATGCTTTTACTTCTACATCTTGGATCCAAATATTGTACTTTTACTCCAATACATTTATTTAAAATCTTTAGTTACTAGCTACTTTGAAGATATAAATTATAATATCATAAAACATGCATAAACCAATTTAGCCTTATACCTTGACTATTTGAAAATAGCCGATATACAAGCTCACAACGACCGCGACGCGTTGTGAGCTTGTAGATCTGCTATTTTCAAACATTTAGTACTTTTACTTTTGGTACAGTGCAGAATTGATACTTTTAATTAAGTACAAAATGTGAGTACTTTTTCCACCTCTGCGTGTGCTGATGTGCAGCGTAACTGGAGCTGCGATGATGGAGTGCTCCAGGAGAGGCGCTACAGTAGATAAAAAAGCTCATGATCCATTCTCAGTGGATGGAGGTGTGTGTTTGGTTCTCTCCACTCAGCACCTAAACAGCTGCAGGTTTGTAATTCTCATCCACAACACAGACTAATTGACATAGTAATAAGGAATGATGAAAGTGACACAAACACCCATATTGAAGTTATTATTACACCTATATTGTGTTTATTTGTCTCACTGTTTTTGTTTGTTATTGATTTCATTCACACTGTTGATGGATTTCTATAACCTTGGGCTAATATTCATTCAGGGATATATTGAATGTCTAGTCTCCAGGGTTTCTTCAGAATAATTATGTACTGTATGACACAGATTTACTGTGACTCTATGGCACATTATTAGGAGTGCCAACTAGTACTAGTGGTTCTCAAATGTATTATTCGCAAAGGACCCCCATAACACTGAGTGGGTTCATTTGGTTCCATTTGTACAATCAATGTCACACACCTGTTATGGTTATCCAGGGCTGCCTTTTTATGTGTTTCTTTTCCTCACTCTTTTTTTTTTCTTCTTCTGTCATAATTTGAGTCCCAGAGGGTTTTTAGCCAATTCTTTTTTTTACCCCTTTTTTGCCCCAATTTAGTCATTATACCAATTGATTCCTCCCCACACACATTTCTGTGTTGTCACTGCTGTTGTATCCTACTGACTCACCTGCCAGTGAGGAGCCCCCACCAGGAGGACGTAGAGCCTTCGTCTTACTCCTCCCACCCAACACTCCCTGCTGACAGGTGCCGCCCCAGCCCGTAGGAATACAATGACCAGTATCACCCTACCCGTCCGGCTACCCTCCCTCGAACACGGTGGGCAGGGACTAGCTTTCCTCCATCCAGCAGTCTCCCATGGTGATTATTATGTCACCACTATTGTATCACTTCAGTGTCCCAGGCATTGAGTGATAATACCAAAGTCCACCAGGAGGACATGCAAAACACAGAGGTGTGTTAGTGCGTAGTGACAATGATGTCACTACGTAGTGACAATGGGGCGGCATAGCTCAGGGGTAGAGAAACTGGTATTAGAGCACGAAGGGTATAAATCCCGAAGGGTTCCCAGTTCGAATCCGGGCTCCCCCTGAGTTAATGTCGAAGGGTCCTTGGGCAAGACTCTGAACCCCTAATTGCCTCCGGTGAGTAGGTTGGTGCCTTGCATGGCTTCCTCTGCCACCGGTGTATGAATGTGTGTGTGAATGGGTGAATGTAATGCACAATCTATGTAAAGCGCTTTGGATTAAAAGCGCTATATAAATGCACCATTTACCATTTACCATTTATGTCATCAGTGAAGTTGGCTGCTGGACTAAGTTCAGTGTGTGCATGTATGTGTGCTCGCGTGCGTGTGTGTGTGTGTGTGGCACAGTACCTCCTGAGTATGCCCATTGTGCACAGGGCTCTGGGCGCCTCTAGGAGAAGGACTTTGGCAGGGAGAGGACCAGTGTTCTCTCAGGGGCATCAATTGGGTATGGCAGGGGTATGCAGTTGCCATACCCTGGGTCCAGTGGGGGAAATAAAAGTTACTTTTAAATATAAATTCATGAATGTCTCTTTGTCTATCTGTGCTGGCTATTATGTTGTTAAATTACAGATTAATTACAAATGCTAAATTTAACAAAATGGTCACTTTAACAAGGTATTATAATTATATTCTCCACACTTTTATTCTCCCCATCTTGACAAAATGGTATATTCCCAGGTTCTGCAGGTCAGCTGCACAGGTGCAATGCATTATTGATAATTGTGGCACGTTTACTAACATGCCAAGTTTAGCTGCACGATTCCAGGCTGCCATATCCAGCCCAAGAAACCTTAGAAACGGGGGGAAAATATAAAATGTCTTAAAATGAATGTATCATGCCTGTTGCTAAGGTATGGCAAGGACTCTTCGACATTAACTCTGTCTAATGACGGTTTCTCTACCCCTGAGCTATGCCGCCCCTGTGACAGTGTGACAGCAGTGGCAAACATCGAAGCACAGCAGTATTTAGCCATTATATATCCTAAATATTACCTAATTTATTAGCATTTTGGTTGCATCACTGCATGAAACTCATTTTTTACATTCAGCACGTCTCTTTTTGGGCAATAAAAAGTCACAAAGAAGAGTGGACACTGACATTTGGATGCTTCAGTCTGTGGGACTGATAATGATGCCAGACATGCCAAAGACCACAGCAGCAAACTGATGAACCACAAATGGCACTATAGATTCTATCAGCCCCGGACTGGGGAGCAAAAAAAACGGCCCTGGCATTTGAGGTCCTCAACGGCCCTATGTCAAAACCACGCCCACTGAATGAAGACGCTTGACATTTTGGCCATATAGTTTTACTGTTTAAAAAAATAGAATGTTCTAAATATATATAGAACAAAACAATATCATTCTTGCATTGCCAAGCTTCTGGATGACTGCATCCTAATTAGATCAATTTAAAATAGTAGATGTTTTTTTTGTGTATAATAATCCATGCTAATTATTATTGCACCATTGTACAAGTTTATATTTCACCAACATACACATAGGACACTATTTTCCATGTAAAGGCCACGTTGATATCCATCAATCAAATGATCTACTCATTGCCTACATGCATACAGTTGTTACACCTAACACACAACAGCCTCACACTCCACAAATGTTCAAAACCAGCCGGTAATAACTGACCACTGCAATACTCACATTCATACATCAAATTCACATGCAAAGACCATGCAACCAAAAACACTATCACTGTTCTTAACACAACACACACACCAACACAGTGCTGGCACTGTGCGTAAAGACGCACAGTGGAGAGCTGCTTAGACAAGCCCAAGTGCCCAACAGATTGACCAAAGCACAATGCAATTGAATAATAAACTACATGTTTATATATCCTACCTTATTGAATGAGCATCCGTCGCATCAGTGTCTCCGCGACCAGCGGACCAGGTCGATGATGCAGTCCTTATCCAAACACACAAGAGTCTCTTTTTCCATTGCCATAAAGCTCTGTGTTCATCATCATCATTATTCCTTCTTGGGCCCCTGCCGTTCCAACGCCATCATCCACTTCCACGTTGTTGTTTTTATCTGTCACTGTCAGCGCCGGCGACTCCTCCTCTGGGATAATAATTATAATGCACTGTCCTCCACCTCCAGTCTGTCCAGCGCCGGGCTCTGATAGCTCCACGTCCCCGAGTGGGTAGATCATCCGATGTAGACAGCACTACAGGCCGGTAGCGACGCCTCCTCGCCCTTGCTGACAAAATCATTATTTGCAGCAGGCTGCTGCTGGGCTGCATCTGCCTCCAGATATTTTCGTTTTTTTATCTCTTACTTTCTCCGCAATTTGCACGCACGGTTGAACGCTGGTCCCATCTTCTATTAACGTAAATCCCGCCACCATTTTTTTAACTAGTTACGTTGACGTACGGAGCAAACCACTTGAGCAGGGGGAATGGAGTCTCTACCTCCCCCTACCAGTCACAATCACTTCACCACCCCCCCTTAATGACAATGTATAATGGACCGGGCCGGCCCAGTTGTCTCTAATAGGGCCGAAATCTTTTTGGGGAGGGCTCGGCTGCGGCCCCAGAGACGGTCGGCCCTTCTGGCTTCCGCCAGAAGTGCCAGACCGGCCAGTCCGGGGCTGGATTCCATCCAGATGACCCTAAACAAATTCAGGTTTTCCTCACCTGACAAAATGCCGGGATCGGGTAGATGGTGGCTTGGGATCTGGGTCTTTGCCCAGTGAGTTTTCCCCTGTTGTAAAGGACAAAAATATAGAAATATCAGTGGTGGATAAAGTACTCAAATGTTGTACTTCAGTTAAAGTATCAATACTACAATATAGAAATAATCTGTTAAGGCACAGTCACACCACACAATGCATTTCAATGGGAATGGAGAAGTTTTTGTAGAAATCTGCAAAAGGCAGCAAACCATTCCCATTGAAACGCATTGGCAGAAACTGCCCTCATAGGTAGAATAGAAGTGGTATGTGACCGTGCCCTTACAAGAAAAGTCTGGTAATCAGAATTTAGTTGAGTAAAAGTACATAAGTATTAGCATCAAACTGAAAATACTTCAGACATGAAAGTAAAAAGACCTCAAAATTCGACTTAAAAGTCCGCTGTCACGCCCCGAAATTATCATAGTATTATACAGTAGGTCACGTGGTCTACCTAATACACTCCAAATCAAAATTTCCCATTGCCTGCACCGAAGCCACCTCCACTGCCCGCCTACCAATACCAGACCTCTAGTGCGGCCGGGGAGCTTATTGAATCGGGGAGGAGGAGGAGAAGAGACAGACAGACAGACAGACAGACAGACAGACAGATAGTTTCAAAACCTCTGTTAAAATGGTTTCTCCTCGGTCAGAAACAGCCTGTCTTTGCTCTCCCCGTTTTCTTCAAGTGTGTGTGTGTGTGTGTGTGTGTGTGTGTGTGTGTGTGTGTGCGTGTGTGTGTGTGTGCGTGTGTGTGCGTGTGCAATGCGACGCAAGCGAGTGTGTGCGTGTGCGTGCAATGCGACGCAAGCGAGTGTGTGAGGACAGAGCTAGCGGGGGCTACGGGCAGTGGGGGAAAAGGTGACAAGCCCCCGCATTTAGAGCCCTACTGCTCGGTGAGAGGCAACATCCCCTCTCGGTGAATTTTACCGTATCCACCAATTCAACAATTAAACATAAACAAGCATATTCACATGAACAATGGTGAAGTAACAACCAGATTTGGGTGGAGATATAATTTTTGTATGCACAGATTTATATATTCATTTGTGTCTTTAGCTTTAGCTTTAGTGCTAGCCCAGTAGCCCTGAGGGAGCAGAGAAGTTGCTTTCTGGGGGCTGCGAGAGCGGCCCTGCGGGCGATGGGAAGAGAATGTACATTGTACAGATATACAGTAAGTAACAGTCAATTAATTAATTTGATTGGCTTATCGCGCATTCCCACAATGACATCAAAAAAATATTAAATTGTTTTTAAGATGATTTCTTAAGGTGACAGTACCCCTTTTGGTGACATAGCCCCTTTAAGTACAGTACTTGAGTTAATGTACTTACACCACTGAGTATAACTACAGGCCAATATAGTGCCAAACAAGGTATAGTATAGACATGGGGCACGCCTTTTATTACTAAACCCAACATGGATAGCCAACGGACTCATTTGCAACTAATGAATGACTTGTGTTTAAAGTAAGTGTAATAAAAGATAAGGTGGAAACAAAAGATAAGGTGGAAACATATGACCTTATGCCAACAGTTTCCAAGTTTTATCGTCTATTTGCATAACTATTTAGATTAACTGAAGAACTTTCATAAAGAAGTATCATGAAGACTCATAATCAATAATGCAACAGGATATATCTCTGCTGTTGGGCACACATACACCGTTGCAGGAGAAATAAAAAGCCAGCTGAAAAACCAGCCTCTCCAACTCACTGATTGGATGTCACAATATAAATTAACCCGCCTCCCCCTCCCGCTGATTGGATGGTTCAGAGAACCAATCATGCAATGCTGCTCTCTGAATAAATTGCAGCACCCATCAACTCTGTGCACACCTTCAGCACCATTTTGGTTGTCAAGACTTCAACTGTTATTGAAATTTTAAGCATCTCTACTTGACTGCTGAACCTTTCCTCGCAAACTTAGTTCCAACTCAGAAGCATTGACAGGTAAGCTTTCTCATTCTGAATATTTTGCATAAACTTGTTTAAAAAGTCATAAGGGTAATAATCTATCTATAAATGCGAGAAGTCTCTGCGTGTGTGCGTGTCTGTCTGTAATCCGCGTATCTCGAGAACCGTTCGTCCCACCGGCTTCAGATTCGGCAAGCGCGTTCCCCGCCGTGGCACGGAGTGCAGTGCCGGGCCTCGACCCGACCCGACACGCGGTTTTCCCTAACCGGCGTGAAACGTTCGGAATCTCAACGTTCGGAATCTCCTTATGCGGGCTGATTGTTGACATCAGGCTGTTCTGGAGGAAATCGGCGCAAGCGCTGACTCATTGTGACATCACATCATAAAAGGCTCTGAGATCACGTACGCCACATGAGTCAACAAAAAATCTCTGTGAGTGTGTATGTACATGTATGTAATCCGCGTATCTCGAGAACCGTTCGTCCCACCGGCACGCGCGTTCTCCATATGCGAATAAAATGAATGCCCGTATGCGGAGCTGATGTCTGTCATCAGAGTTTTCCGCAACCGGTACTGTGTGTGCAGAGATCTTCATATGGGCATAAGTGGACAAAGACAAACAGATGGTCAAAACGGGTCCTATGACATCTATCTAGGTCGTCCTCAGACGAGCCCTCCATCGTTGTTTCCAGTCATCTCGGTTCTCCATACATCTGGCCAGCCCATTGGTGTTCTGTGTCCCTACGTCTTCCTTGAGTACGTCCACGTATGTTTTTGTGGGACGTCCTCGCGACCGGTGCCCATGTGTTGGCTCCCACAGTACCAATTTGCTGGCTGGAAGCTCCTGGTGTCTTTGGCAGTGTCCTGCTAGTCTCATTCTTCTGGTGGCAATTTTCTCGCTTACCTTTGGTATTCCCTCATACAGGCTCCTGTTGGTAACATGTGCACTCCTGTTGATGTTGAGTACTGCACGCAACATTCTAGTGTAGCACCCGTCTAGAGACTTCTGCAGGGTTGGCTTCAGGGTCCAGCATTCACTGCCATAGAGGAGAACAGACTCCACCGTTGCAAAGAAGAAGCTAAGTTTGATTTGGCGGGGGAGGTTAGAGTTCCATACACTGTTCATGCCGTTCAGGGCCCTCCACGCGAGTGCCTTCCTTACTTTAAGGTCTTTCTCAGTTGAGTCGACCCATGCGCCCAGGTACTTGAAGTCCTTGACTTCCTTCAACACAGCTCCTTCTGTTGTTGTCAGAGGTGAGTGATCAGGTAGGTTATAGGTGATAACCTCAGTTTTCTTAGCATTTAGCCTGAGACCAACTTTGGCACACTCTATCTCCACCCTGTTCAGGAGTTCTTGTGCTTGTTCCATGCTGTCGGAGAGCAGGCTGATGTCGTCCGCATAGTCCAGGTCTGTCAGAACTACTGCGGGATGCCGCCTTGACCTCCTTGGTGTTAGCGTGAAGCCAAGCTCTTGTTCTCGTCCCTCTATGGCTTTCCTGAGCGCATAATCTAGAACTATGATGAAGAGGTAGGGGGCTAGGGTGTCTCCTTGCATTACACCAGCTCGGATGTCAAACACCTCACTGCTGCCATCCGGGGTCACCACTTTGGCCCTTGTTTTTGCGTACATGGTCTCGATAGCCCGGAGAATGTTGGGAGGGACATTGTAGGCCTCAAGGATCTTCACCATCTTGCTTCTGTGGATAGAATCAAAAGCTTTTTTGAAGTCAATGAAGCACAGTACAGCTGCTAGGTTGTCCTTTTTCACCTCCTCTATTAATCTCCTTAATGCCAGGATCTGTGCTACGGTTGTTCTCTCCTCTCGAAAACCATTTTGGTTCTCTCTCAGGTGAGGGTCGATGGCATGCCGTATCCTGTTCAGTATCATTCGGTTGAAGACCTTAGCAGTGATACATGTCAGGCTGATGCCTCTGTAGTTGTCTGGCTTTGAGAGGTCTCCAGCTTTAGGCACCGGGATGATGTTAGACAGAGACCATATTTCAGGTTGCTTGTTGTGCTGTAGAGCATTGTTGCAAAAGTCTAGGATGAGGTTGTCTAGGTCGCAGTTCTTCAAGACCTCTGGGGGTATGCCATCAGGCCCAGCACTTTTTCCCTCTCTCAGGGTGGATTTTGCCCTGGCGAGCTCGCTGGTTGTGAAGGGTCCATCGTCGATGTTCAGGCCCTGGAGGACTGTCGGTATATTTTCCTCCTCTCCCTCTTCCACTGATGTTCCCAGGAGCCTCTGGAAGTGGTCGAACCATGTTGCCACCCTCTCCTCTGGGCTGTGTCCCTCCACCTGGCCCTCCTTGGCCCTCTTCCGCCCTGTCATCTCATTTATTACCTTCCAGGCCTCCCCGTATTGCCTTTCACCTTGCGCTGCCTGCACTCTTCGCACACTTTCCATCACTTCCTCCCCTTTGATGGTGTCGTAGGTGCTGAAGAGAGACTGTTTGGCTTTGTTCAGTGTCTCGCGACCCTCCTCTGTTGGTTCACGCTCAAAGTTGAGTCGTGCTTCCTCCATCCTGCCTCGTGCTGCTACAACCTTCGGGTGTCTGGACCGTGGTGGTGCTCTTACTCTGTTCAGCACTGGCACGCACAGTCTGGTCGCCTCCTCATTCGCTGTGATGAATCTCCCATATTCACGGCTGGGCTCTTCTCCCCTATCCAGCTGCCGAAAGCGCTTCCTGACTTCCTCCGTGTACCTGGTTTGGAGGCCCGGATTGGTCGTGAGTGCCTTCCAGTCATGCCGAATCTTGGGGCTTGGCTTGGGGACCCTGAGGCTCAGTCGCACCCTCATGGAGACCACACGGTGATCAGAGCGTACAGAGCTGAACGTGCTGTATGGCTCAGCGTTCAGGATGGAATTCCTCCACTTTTGCCTCACTAGGATATAGTCCAACTGATATAGCCTAGGTAGCTCCCCAGGCCTTGAGGCTCGGTCTCGGAAGGTCCATCTCTTCCCTGTTCTCTTCCTGAACATGGTGTTCGCTGCCAGGAGCTGGTGTTCCATGAGAAGGGCTGTGAGGTATGCGCCGTTGCGGTTGGTAGACTCATGGTATGGGAATGGTGCATCCTCCTGTCCGATCCTGGCGTTGAAGTCGCCAAGGATTGCCAGGAAGTTGTGCGCTGGGACACCTCGGACTGCTGTTGTGAGGTCCTCATAGAACTCCTCAACATCCTCAGGTGTTGCCGTGTTAGTGGGCGAGTAGACCACTATGACTGTTGTCACTGGGTTACCTGCGAACTCAGCCATGAGGATCCTTTCGGTGTGCTTGTGAACCCGTCGGAGGGCCTTGCGCGCTAGAGAGCCTAGCATTAGTCCTACGCCTCCTGTTGCAGCCTGGGCCTTGTTTCGCCGCGCAGATGCAGTGATGAACGTGCGTTTCTCCACTTGGCAGTAAACTAACTATCTATGACAACAGGTATATTGGGGTTTGCATTAAAGGGTGGGGCATTAATTCCCTATTTCAAATTCGGCACGCGCGTTCCCCACCGCAGCAGGTAGTGCAGTGCTCGGCCTCGACCCGACCCGATACACGATTTTCTGGAACCAGCACGAAAGGTTCGGATTCTGATGTCTGACATCAGGATTTTCCGGAACTGGCACTGTGTCTGCATAGATCTCCATATATGGGCATGAAATGGATGCAGACAGACAGATACAGATATCTCCATATATGGGCATAAATGGACACAGGCAAACAGATGGTCAAAGATCTCCATACAGTATATGGGCATAAAGTGGACGCAGACAGACAGATACAGATATCTCCATATGGGCATAAATGGACACAGGCAAACAGATGGTCAAAACGGGTCCTATGACAACAGGTATAATGGGGTTTGCATTAAGTTTGTCTCCTCCTCCATCTGTTTGTCTGTGTCCCTTTATTCCCATTATGGAGATCTCTGTATCTGTCTGTGCCTCCGACTGTGTTGCAGACACAGTGCCGGTTCCCCCTTTAATGCAAACCCCATTATACCTGTTGTCATAGGACCCGTTTTGACCATCTGTTTGAACAAGCGACAGAGATCTCATCTATGGGCATAAAATGGACGCAGATAAACAGATATCTCCATATATGGCATATATGGGCATACAATGGACGCAGAATCACAAAGATCTCCATATACGGGCATAAAAGGGACACAGACAGACAGATACAGAGATCTCCATATATGGGCATAAAATGGACGCAGATAGACAGCTATCTCCATATATGGGCATAAAATGGACCCAGACTATAACTGCAGTGATCTCCATATATGGACATAAAATGGACGCCGACAGACAGACAGATACAGATATCTCCATATATGGGCATAAATGGACACAGGCAGACAGATGGTCAAAACGGGTCCTATGAAAACAGGTATAATGGGGTTTGCATTAAAGGGCGGGGCATTCGTTTCCCTATTTACATTGTTCCGAGTTGGCCAGGTCGCCGACTAGCTTCTAGTAATAATAATAATAAAAGGATCTGCTATGGAACAGTATGGACAATATGAATAGGGATTTTATTCTTTCTTTCTATCTACAGCATAGTGTGGCCAACAGGTGGAGTCAATGGGGGAAGAATAATTGCGAGAGTGGAGTGAAGTTGGAAAATTGCTAATTTGCGAGTTCATAAACTCAGAAAATGAGATTTAAATTTGTATTTTTCAGAGAAAATACAATTCTGAATAGTATATTGAAGAAAACACATCCCGCACTGACTTTCATGATGTGAGCGAATGGCCAAAACTTGAAACCATGCAGCATTATATTAGCAAATGCATGAATTTGGTTGACACAAAATGTTGACTATTTTCCTTTACAGCTGTATGTGTCACTCGGGTGTACTTGGAGGTTACAATGAAATGTATTATATTATTTAAATATATTTCCCCTGTGTGTCACTACCATTAAATTGAGATAGGAAGTTCAATATTATCTTAATCCCGTCTCACAGTGTCCTCAGAGGCACTTGTTATAGTATGTTTTCTAAAACCGTTTTTGGAGAGATACATTAGTAACCAGTAATGCCTCATTCACACTACAGATATATAGTTGAACGTTTTGCTTGGTAATTCAATGTAATCTCAATGGAAACCAGCTTTAAAGACTGGGCATGTCGGCTGTCCTTGGAATCCAGCCTTTAAAGCTGGTTTCCATTGAGATTACATTGAATTACCAAGCAAAACGTTCAACTATATATCTGTAGTGTGAATGAGGCATTAGACTCCCTAAATCGGGAGATAAGCGACTGTCAGGTCGCATACACAAACTTTAGAAGGCAATGGTAGCCAAGCAGGAGGGAATATGGAAAATGGGACAGATCCATGTAGATGGCATGACTTTAGAGATACTCTGTACCGCTTTGTGTGATTTTAAGGCAAAATCTGTAGGAGAAGTGTCCAAAAATATGTTTAGCAAAAATCGGCCTGATGGTGGCGCTAACACATTTAACATTTGTAATTAAACCCACATTACAGTACATCTGTCGTTCTCTTTTGTAGAATGGGCAACACCATCGAGGCATGCACCATTTACCACCCAGAGGGTCTGACAGCTACCCCCATCGACCTGAAACATACCACTGTTTCAGGGGAACCGACCTCCACGATGATCCACATCAAGGCAGCTGTCCCTGGAGAGGACTGTGCTGGCTCCATTAAATTCACTCAACCTGATAAAAAGGGTTCCTCTGAGCTTACGCTTGATAAGGGATGGGATTCCGCCAATCAGGTCAAATGGAATGAGAATGATTTTAAACTTGAGTTTACACAGGAATGGATTTCAAAGACAGAAATGAAAATCAACGTCACATTCACCTAAAAAAAACAACACCAATTCTCTGTTCTTCTTTTCTTCTTCTCCCCCTGCTTTACTGCCCCTCTATTTGCACTAATACCTATTCATGATATTATGCTTGATTTAATATTGATCTACTTCTGAATTTTGTTTCAAAAATATTACTGAATTGTAGAGTTTCCCCCAGGAGTCCCTTTTACTTTCTGGCAGGGAAGGTACAGAGCATTGCTTGCCACAAATGCTGTGTTAACTTAAAAAAATAAAATAAAAAATAAAGCAGTACAGCTCTTGTGTGGGTTATTGGTCTCATTTGATGAATGGTGATGTTTACTAGAATGAACGAGAAGAGAGATCTATTCATCTCCAAAGTAGTCATAAACATAAGAGGACATTTCATCTGTACATTCCATTACCGGAAAGGAGGAGAAGTATAATCCTACAGGAAGAGTATATTGTCAGTATTATGGTTACCTCTGATTTAGATGATGGTTGAATCGATATTGATTGATTCCATAACATTGATTCAATATAAAATCAACTAAAATGTATGTGTAGATTACCATTCAGATCAAAAGCTTATATTGAGACACTGAGACACTGGGCTTAATATTGATGACATCAGGGATCTCCATATATGGTCATGAAAGGGATTCTGTTAGAGTGGTTCCCATGACATCACAACATACAATATCTGTTATGCCCATACTTGGAGATCCTTATCTGAACCAGCCACACAGATATGGGGGAATACCCATATATGGACTTTTAGATAGGAGATGTCACCTGTGATATCACCGGTGATGTCACCTGTGATATGTGCCAAGGGAACAAACCCATAGACTGACAAGCTGTGACATTTCTCACCAGCTATTTATTAAACAGAAAATACACCTTCAAGTTGGGATACCAATTGTATCCAATCAGGATAAGAGAACTCAGTCAGGATATAGACAGAAGTTAAATTGTTAGTGATGATGACACAACTGGAAAAGGAACACTATAAAAATGAACCGGCATCCTTTTCTATGGAGTGCTGGTGGCCATGTAGTCATCAAAAGTACTGAGAATTGTGTCTGTGTATAGCTATGCTCACTTTGACCACAAGGGCGCAGTGTAGGTTAGGTTTATATGTCGTGGTGATTGGCAGCACAACAACATGCATGTTACTCGATTCAATTGGGCCTTATTGGTAAGAGCAAACCTAATGTTTACATTGCCAAACACTGAATGGCCACCTGTGATACGACAGAGAGACACAAGAACATATTCTTCCTTTAATAAAAACTGAACACAGTAAGGAATCTCATATTACACTTTATTTCCATTCTATTACACAGTAATAATCCCATTCCCAATCAGAGAAAGAATTTCCACATACATCCGTACAATAGGAGCACAGGTGTACTGTTTTAATTGGAAAACAAATACTAATAGCACAATGTATATACTTTTCAATCTAAAATAAACTGATTACCGTGCAATTACAATGCATTCATAATTCATGAAAAATAAAACAAGATGATTTATCACAACATAGACCTTGCATAAAATAAGATGAGTCATTCCTGATTAACAATACATTGTTGAGAAAACAGTAAACGACTTCCTATGAAATGAATGGTGGCTCCATGCACACTCCATGAGTTTTAATCCGAGCAAGGAAATTGCAACGCATAATTCCAACAGATTTATAATTTCCAGTGGCTTGATTTCAGTGCAAAACCATACATAAAAACACATGATTGTTCAGTCAGCTACACACCTAAGATTACATGTTTAAAATAAGGCTGCACAATTATTGCTAAAGTGATCATCCCAATTCATTGCTTTTTCAAAATGGCCCCCAAGTTCCTCATTGCCACGTTCCTAAATTTCTAGTGCATGGATACATTTTTAGTGCACGCCCATGCCTAGACCATGCACCATATGTGTAGTACTTTTTCACAGCTTTCAAACTAAAAAGTACGCTTGGAAATCCGTTCAGGCATTCATGAGATAGAAGCCTTCAAAGTCTTCAAATGTAAACAAACATGGCTGCCATTTTGAAAGATGTGTTTGTTATGGGGCTAAACATGCAATTTCGCGATTGCGATCATGCCTAATACATTTTAGGCATTTTTTTTTAAACGGGAAAACTCTGCAAACTCGGGCTGTGGCAATATAGGGGTACTGAAATAACACAGGGAAACTTAACAAAACCATGCCTCAAAACCTCTGTCGACTTGCCTTTCCTGCAAAAGTTGTATCTAACAGAAACCCTATGTTGTTCAGGCGCTAGGGTGGCGCAGTGTGCGCCTTTTGAACGTGCTTCCCGGGCAGCACTAAACTCTGTTTCAGAAAGATGCTTTATCGATAAAAGCTGACACAGCGAGTTGCAACAGCTGACCAAACACAGCGTCTCAAGTTAATGCCAGATTTCATGCTTGCCAACATAAAAGTCACAAAATGTCAGGGGTTGACACTAAGGTCTCAGAGGCACTTGCCCATCGGGCAAGTACAGGTCATGTTCTACTTGCCCGAAGGTAATGCCCACTTGCCCGAAAAGTAAATTGTCCATTATAAAATGATAGGTGCGATTTTAATTACCGCTCAATTTAACACTTATTTCTTCACTTTCTGGGGCTGTGCGATAAAATGTCATACATCAATACCTCCAAATCCAAATACCAAATACTTTAGCTATGATTGAATATGTCTATGGTTTCACACTTGTTATTTTATATTTTTAAATGTAGCAACAGCAAAAACAGCACATGATAGGTAAATAGTGCTCTTATTTTACATTCCAGACCAGAAAACACAGCACACTGGCCACTTTCAGGTGTTTAGACAGATATCTCGTGTTGTGTTTTTGTCAAATGAGCACTTGCCCTGTCGGGCAACCTGAAAGCCAACTTCACCTGCCCTGACGTTTTATTTACCTGCCGGGGGCAGGTGGGCAAGCCTTAGTGTCAATGCCTGAATGTGCAGCCCTACTTTAAACCCAACTCCAGTTGAGTCCATCCAGAAATTCGGCAAACATGACATAATCAATTCGATGTATCTCCTATATCTCAATCCTATTAACCGCGTAATCCCATATACTTATAGTACGTTGGTGGTGGACCGGGCCTCCCCAGCAGTGGTGGAAAAAGTACTTAAGTAAAAGTATGCATACTGCAATATAGAAATACTTAAAGTACCAAAAGTAAAAGTACGAAATGTTTGAAAATAGCTGATCTAAATAGCAGATTGGCTATTTTCAAATAGCCAAGATTTAAAAAGGGTTAAAGTGGTTTATGTACGTTTTGTAATATTATAAGTTATATCTGCAAAGTAACTAGTGACTAAAGTGCTCAAATAATTGTTGTGGAGTAAAAGTACAATATTTGGATCTGAGATGTAGTGGAGTAGAAGTACAAGTATTGGAAAGTGGAAACACTCAAGTAAAGTACAAATACCTCAAAATTGTACAGCAATGCTCCTCAGAATAGGGATGCTTTGACAACATGTTAATGTGGTCAAACAATGTCTAAACAATTACAAAACAAATCTAACACATTTACCAAATGCCTTTCAGTGTGTTTGTTTTAGTTTTTCCAAAAATAACAAAAAAAAAAAACTAAAATACAATATACGTTATCAACCGATACAGCACAAATGGAGTAATGGACAACCGACGTGGAGGTGATTACAAGCCCTGCATCATGCTCATGCCCCCCAGTACATAACTTTACATTAACAAGCAGCACAAGCACCCGATGCGTCTCAGAACGCCATAATTCCATAAAGAATTAAGTTCAGCGTGACCCTATCCATCATCATCTACATCAGTGGTTCCCAAACATCTTAGCCCGTGACCCAAACTAGTGAAAATAGCAGATCTACAAGCTCACAACGCATCGCGAATCGGCTATTTTCACAACTTCTTAAACATTTGTTTTCTATTTTATGGATTTTTCTTCGGTTTTTCTTTTATTTAACCGTGAAATGACATCATACAGTGTTGATTTGATTTCATGATTACCATCGTTTGGTAATCATGAAACAAATTGCTTTTTTGGGAACGTCTTTGAAAATGTTTAGAAATAATAATTAAAAACAAAATGAGGGAAAGAAAAAAGTGTTAATTAAATGTGTCCGCGACACACAAATGGGTCCTGACCCGGTGTTTGGGAACCAGTGATCTTACATTCATTTCTTCTGGAGGTGTTTGGCGTAGTTGTTGCAGGCCTTCTGCATGTCCGTCAGGAAACCCGGCACGCCCGTCTGTTGGAAAACACAACGTCTCCCGTCACTGAGCATCATGGGTGGTGTGCTATTTAGTCGCTGTCCGGTAGAAACCCCCAAAACTTCAACTATTCAGGATTCAAATAAGAAAAATGGCAAAGAAATAGCCGATCTGCGAGCTCAAAACGTGTGTTTTGAGCTTGTGGATCGGCCATTTTTGCCCGATATTGCAACGATATGCAGGCCTGGCGTAATTATTACTGTACATAATCGTCTGATCAAATCATTTGAGATGATGGCAATCGTTTGTGCATAATAGTCCGACTTTTTTCCAATCTGTTAACTGTTCTGCTGCCGTTGACAGTCCTCACCGTCATTGAAAGGGTTAATACCATGGCGCCGTTGACGGTGAGGACTGTGAATCTTACTGTATATACAGTAAAGATATTATCACTTACTGTACGTCCCGCCCGCATCGGCAATGTCCGCGATTTGTTTACAACGCACGTCGGGCGTGCACGCGAAGTGAAGCTCCTCCATAGTAAATCCATTGAGAGGCCCATAAAGAAACTTCAATAACTCATAAAAGACATTTGTATACAAAAAGGGGGCTCCACTCTGCACACTCTAGACACGGGATGCGCGCAGCCATGTTTCCCTTCTGGACCCACACTGTCATGTGACTAGATGACGTAATCGTTGCCGTCAAGTGATAATCCAAAAAAACAAAAACAACCCCCTTCCAGCCCTTCAAAATAATAGCGGCGGCCTATGGAGGAAACGGCGTGGCACCGAGGCACCAAGCAACCTTCAGATTAAGAGGCACCAATTGTGTTAACTACAAGCTCACAACGCAATGTGATGCATCGTGAACTTGCAGATCAGCTATTTCCACTATACATTTTCTTTTTAAAGTTTTTAATCAATTATTAAATATGTCTAGAAATATATTATATTTTGGCTATAATATGTTATGTATTTGGATTATTGGTAGTTGGTTCCGGTCAATTATTTTTGCAATTTCTGTAAAAGAAAAACAACAATAAATAAAAGCCAAACAGACACAGGATTTTAATTGATATGCTCCAATGTTCAATGTCAAACCCACAATTAAAATAATGAGCCCAATTACTTGTGTGACAATCCATCATCAACTAAAGGGTTGTCGGGTTGGTGACAGCCCTGAACATGACGACAGCAGACACACCCAGCAGGGGAACGGGGGAGAGGAGCCGTTGACATCATTAAGATACACATCTGCACACATCTGCTAGCAATAAGGACAGAGCGCTGTAGACTACCTCGTGGTTCTCAACCTATGGGTCGGGACCCCCAGGGGGGTCACCAGAGCATTAACTTAACACATCGGACGCCCACGTGGTTTTGACATCTTAATTTGCTGGTGCCCATGGCAACGCGTCATTTTACCTACCGGCGAGAGTACTGGCGAGAAAAGTAATCCGAGTAAATGTAATCCGAGTATGTCCTGTTTATTTTGCGAAAATCTTTTCTTTCAGTCAGGACCGTTTTTTATCATTTCTAAGCCACAGTGTTTGTGTTACGGCATGTAGAAGAGGCTGCCGTTTTGAGAAAAAAATGAAAAAATCACACTCGTGTGAACTGAGCGGTGGTGTGTGTGTGTGTGTGTGTGTGTGTGTGTGTGTGTGTGTGTGTGTGTGTGTGTGTGTGTGTGTGTGTGTGTGTGTGTGTGTGTGTGTGTGTGTGTGTGTGTGTGTGCCCCCTGTGTGTGTGTGTGTGTGTGTGTGTGTGTGTGTGTGCCCCCTGTGTGTGTGTGTGTGTGTGTGTGTGTGTGTGTGTGTGCCCCCTGTGTGTGTTTGTGTGTGAGTGTGCCTGGCCTATGCCTGGCCTATCCTGAACAACAGCGCCCCTGTGTGGTCAGAAAAGGTTACTGCAGGCTACATACCCGGAGACAGACAGACAAACAGACAGACAGACAGACAGACCCACACACACGGCCACGTATAGGAGCGTTGTGACCACCGCTCAAAAAGGAAGAGAATCCGGAGAAAACAGCATTTTTGTGCAGCCGCTAAACAGGAAGTCAACGAGACACACAGCACGTCCGGGTGACGTAATTGTGCGCTGCATGTTGGGAAATGGAGTTTGTTTCATCACCGCGGTAGCCAAGTGCAGTAGCTACAGTACAGTATAGTTTACTGTACAACGCGTCAAACGCGTCGTGGGCCTCCAGCGACATCAAAGAAATTGACTTGTAGACACCACGTGGGCATCCGATGTGTTAATGTGCAACGTTGTTTTCTCACTCAACAGTAAACAAACCAACGTAACAACGTTTAAGTGTATAGAGGGTATCTGCACATTTCTAAAGTGACAATTTAAGGACTTTTTAATACCTCTAAAATGACAAATTAAACATTGGTCAAATTGTCAAATATTAGAGGCATTGTGAAAATAGCCGATCTACAGGCTCACAACGCCTCGCGATGCGAGGCGTTGTGAGCATGTAGATCTGCTATTTTCACTATAGAACCGTGTTAATACAAAATGTAATGCCTCAACTCTTAGTGCTCGTCAGGATGGGGGGTCCCCAGTTAAGATATGATTCTTTTGGGGGCCGCTGCCTGAGAAGGTTGAGAACCACCGGACTACAAGATCATTCAGTAGTCTTCAGTACCTTGCACACAGAGCATGGTTTAAGCCATGCTTAATCGACAACGGTCTCAAGGGTGAAAATGGCGAATGGTGAATGTTCCCCCCAGAATAGGGAAGCAGGTTTTTAAGTGGTTTAACGCTAAGTGTAAAAGTTATTTTCAATCTGTCCTAATGGAAAGTCTAAATTTGTCCTTGTGACATACTTTATCTCAGGAGGGAAAATGTACAAATTTAAGATAAATGTAAGGTACAGTAAAGTTACACTGTAATTCAGGGGTGCAGTGGATGAAAAGGTTATTTGTATGGGTGCCACTGCCCTGAGCCAATAATGTTTGGTATACACACCTTAGCTGCCCAGTTCACAAGCCAGGTAGGAATCATGCCCCCGGGGTTATCAAAGTAGTTCAGGAAAACTGAAATAAAAGCACAAGTTCATTTACATAATGTACGTCATACATCATTAAATCACAATAATCACACAATTGCCGATGCTCCATGGCACATGGCACAGAGAGGCAAGGCTGCCATGCCAGGAGCTCATGTATATTTTTATTATTATTATATGTATTCATGTTCTTCTTTTCTTTTTGCTCTTTTTTTAACTCCAAGTCTGAGGAGCCCTGGGAAATGAATGCCACCCTTCTTTTACTCTACTGAGAAGTATTTTTTACGGTGTGACAATCAAGTCTGTGATTCTGATTCTCCTTACTGAATCAGCAATATATAACAGGTCCAACACATCATCACACTACATCATAGGTTTAATATAGATGACCAGTCAGACTCCCTAATCTGGAGATAAGCGACCGTCAGGTTGCAGCGTGATTTGAGAGCAAAATGTGTAGAAGTCCAAAAAAGTGTCGGCCTGATGGTGGTGCTATATGGGCGAGATCCATGTTGATGACATGAGTGTAGACATATTGTGTACCAATTTGCGTGATTTTAGGGCAAAATCTGTAGCAGCAGTGTCCAAAAATGTGTTTGATAGTAACTGCGACCTGGCGGTCGCAACCAACATTCCAGGCTGGTCACATTAAGTCCCAGATCCACATTGGACAAGTGGATTCCAAGTTCCCTGTGTGAATACATTTTGTTTAGGTTTATCACCAAATTTATTTCGTTTATCACCAAATGCAGCTATAAGTGCATGGAACCTCCTGCATACCATTACAACTTTTAAACTACAATTGTTGTACAGTACAATGATAAATGCACTTCCCATTTCATAATCTGTTCTTGTTGGAATGCAGCGGGTGAAATAGAGCTTGCTTCCAGACAAGTTGCCTTTGTGATTTAGTGTTGTACACAGAGGGTACAACACTATGGCAACCAGCACCATCGATGGAATAACTGCCGTGGAAAACAAAGTACCTGGTAGCAAAAGCAAGGAGGGGAAGTAAAGAAAAGAGAGGAATAAATCACGACTGAAATGTTTCGTTAGGCCAGAGGTCTTCAAACATTTTTCGGGTCAAGGACCCCCCTAGCCGAGAGAGAGATGAAGCAAGGATCCCCACTATATATTGTATAAAGTTATGTTGCAGATTAAACTTTTACATAGATTTTCATATAGCTTCTTAGACGTTGTTGTTTGGGACACATTATCTTTTCTATGTTGGATTCTTGCGCATGTGTATTTTCAGACCTTTTAAACCCTCAATATTTAGTCAACTAGACCGTTGGCTCTGTGCTTGGTCTGCTCTTTTTCCCCCTCTACACCAACTCTTGGAAAATAGTCGATCTACCAGCTCACGCCTTGCAGTGCGAAGCGTTAAAGAGGTGGTGCCATAGTTTTGTACTTTTTCTGTTTTTCATGCGTCTAGGAGGTTGAAAGTACATCATTGGACCCCCTGGTGTGGTTTTTATGAGCAATTATGTGTTCTCTTGGTATTTGTTTGTTTTCTCTTGGAGGCTGCCACCTTGTGGTCAAAAGTGTCAGTTAAAAAACACAGATACTTTTACATCACAGAATCAACTCCTCCCCTAATTACCATTCACCCAACACTGTGGGGTGTGGCTAACTTCAGCTGGGTCAGCACCCACGATGACATCCATGCATACTTAATTAACTGGGGGTGTGGCCACATAAAAACCCAATTTTAACTCTTTCTGTATACGTTTTTGGAAAAAATCGTCCTCCTAGTATAATCATAATACCTGATAATCATGTTTTATAGGGGGGGGAGGGGGGGGGGATCATGGCACCACCTCTTTAACTTGTGATCTTAGTAGATCTGCTAGGAGCTCCAGTACAAGCGTTTGTTTCCTAAACAAATAGGACAATATGTAAAATCATGTTTTGGCATTTTGTTCCTGTTGTTCTACACATGCCAACCAGTTGAAGATATCGCAGATTGAGGATTTAATGTTTGGCGTTTGCTGAAATATCTCAGACCATTTGGGTTTTATGGAAGATGTTTCCAAACATGTATTCTGTTGCTAGTTTGACCAGTTGAAATGTTGTTTAATCTTAAATTAATAAACTAAAATACATTATTACTGAAGGGGCTTGACTTTAGCAGCCCCATGGCTGTATGCTGCGTCACACACCAAACATGGCAGCGCTGTAAGCTTGTTGATCAGTAATTTCCGGTGCGTTGCACGTGTATGCTCCCGCTGTTAATGCATGTTTTGTGATAACAATCAAAATTTACCAAGTAACTAGTAAGTAACTAAAGTTGTCAAATAATTGCTGTGGAGTAAAAGTACAATATTTGCCTCCGAGATGTAGTGGAGTAGAAGTAAAAGTATTGGAAATTGGAAAGGCCCAAGTAAAGTACAAATTCCTCAAAATCGTACTTAAGCGCAGCACTTAGTAAAAGTACCGGGTTAATTTACACCACTGGAGTTTAGCTCTAGTGCCGCTGTCTCCATGTAAGTGGAGTTCAGGGACGAGCAGAGAATGTTAGAGAGGCAGGGGCTGACATTTCTAAAAGGGCCTCTTGGTGAAAATATTGAAAATAGCAGACCTCCAAGCTCACAACGTGTCACGACGCGTTGTGAGCTTGGAGGTCGGCTATTTTCGATACTTGATACCACATGAAATTAAGCATAATCAAATCAATACTGTAAATACGTACAGCTTGTATTTCTACACAGAGAGGGCAATTCTTTCAACATTAGATGCTGCATTCAAGTTCAGGAGAGTTTGGACAAGGCAATTCAGGTATGGCATGGAAAGACGGCATTTGCATTTCTTTCACCACAGTGTGAAAACTGCATTCATGGTCTGGAGAGGGCACGGGTAAAAGGGCAGGGGCTGAAGACCCCTTTCATGTCTATGCGTGCACGTGCCTGGTAGGGCATTCACGAATAGTGATTTTTAGTATTAGAATTATTCAACCTCAAAGTATTCGAATAGACGAATATTCAACAGGACTGGCCAAACTGTCAAATATTAAGTAAGCAAGAGGCGAACATTGTGAAAATAGCCGATCTACATGCTCACAACGCCTCGCATTGCGAGGCGTTGTGAGCATGTAGATCAGCTATTGACAACTCATTCTTATGACTTCCTATCTCGCCAAGCTTTATAAACTATAGATTTTTTTAAAGAGAAAACAATAAAAAAAATAAAAAAATAAGCGAATATTCGACTTTGGTGAACAACGTCGAATAGTGACTTTGATATTCGAATATTTGGTGAATGCCCTGGTGCCTGGTGGAGTTTACCTCTAGTGCCAGCGTCTCCGTCGCTCTCCATAGCCAGACTCTGCTTGTAGTCCTTCACCCGTATGACACCGCTCTTCTCCTGGCAGGCCGTGCTCGAGGAGCTCCGCGCCAGCACCACCCGGATCTTCCTGTCGCCCACGTCCAGGTCTCGCCGCTCCCTCATGTACACATACTGAGGTTGGACACGTTAAGGGCCACTGGTTCCCCAAGCACTGGGTCGGGACCCGCTTGTGGGTCGCGGAGACATTGTTATAGGTCCCTTAATCTTTTTGTTTCCTACATTTAGTTTTATTTATTATTTAAAATTATTTTCAAAAAGCATTCCCCAAAAAGGTAAGATTTTCATGAATATAAATGCAATGTTTTTTTTTAAAGTAATTTCATTAATAAATATGTACAAAAATCGAAGAAATACCATTAAATTAGAAAAAAAGAAAGTAGTTAAAATAGCCAATCTACAAGCTCACAACGGAGCACGAAGCAACACATTGTGAGCTTGTAGATCTGTTGTTTACACTAGTTTGGGTCCCGGCCCGAGCAAACATCTAATTTGGTTGAGACAATTTTATACAATATGTATTGGGAGTCCCCGCTTTCTCTCTCTCTCAGCTAAGGGGTCCTTGGCCTGAAAATGTTGAAGACCCCTGGAATACTGGACATAAGAATAACTATCCATCTCAAAGCTTTCACTCTCTCCACTGTCACTTTCCCATAGAATTCTTGACCAAATCTAATGGAACAGCAAACCTCTTTCCTCATGTAGGGTCCCTGGCACAACCTAGAAGTAGTTTGAAGATGTTTGAGAATCACTGAGTTAAGGGAGACGGGGAGATGGAAATGTGGTCCGCGCCCTCCCCTCTGTGTAAAGGGATCAGTTACCTCTTGAGGAGACAATCTCACCCCTATATTGATTCAGCCTGTGGGAGCAAGCTAAGTCTTGGCTCATTGCAAGTCTATTAAACCATGCACTCACTTTGTCACTACAATTCACTGTAGCCGTTTAAAAAAAAAAAGTCAAAGAAAAAGTAATTATGATGTTGTGTTCAACAGCAATGGTAGCTTTTTCATGTCAAGGACCCCGGAATTTACACTTATTAGCCAGCGAACCCCCAGTTGAAAAGATATGCCAGGGATCCCCACATAAGAGATAAGAGATTTGTACATCTCTAGCAGTGATTCTCAACCATTTTAATTTCAAGGACCCTCAGTTTGATGCATTGGGCTACAGACCCCCCATTTAATGGTATTTCTATCTCTGAGATCCCAATTTATATTGTAAAATCAATGTTGATTTAACTCTGAGTGTACAAATGGAACCAAATGGACCCTTTATGGTCCATTTGTACACTCTTTGAGTACCCATAAGGGTCCATTTGGTTCCTAACTATCATTTAGCTGTGGACCCCCTGGAACTTCCCTCAAGGACCCCTGGGGGTCCCCGGACCCCACTTTGAGAACCAATGCACAACAGGATCTCCTCCATGTAACATTGTATTTGATGTGGTGCCGATGTGCATGCATGCAAATGATTAGCACCAGAAGGATACATCTCTGTTGGACAGAGGGAACGGGTATTTCACTTCCCAGTAGATTGCTGGGTGCCCATCAAAGTCCTTCTCATACAGCTCTGCGCACACAAACATATGGTTGAAAACAATGCAATTGTAACATCAGATGTACGGTGGACTTTAATCACAGCACGATTAGAGGCTACAAAACAGAAAACAGATGCAGAGAACCCAGTTTAAGCCCCATGTACTTTGTTGAACAAAAACAAACACACAATTTCTGAACATAGTTAACACGTTGCAGTCCGAAATAGAATGGGGGTTGGTAGATTAGCCGTGAAATTTCTATTATTGTATTGTGATCTGAGACATAATATTATGTTTATAAACATGACCCCGCAGCCCCTCCATCTTGAACAGCGCCGCTGTTTTTTCTTTTTTTTTTCCCCCCAGGCCAGTAACTCACCATGATTTTCTCGATCTCCGTTGGGATAGAATGGGGGTTTTGGCCGATCGTCGATGTCCCCGTGCGTTTCGCGTGCGCGATCCTTTCACGTAAATGTCCCCGCAAATAGTCCATGTGTGACTGAAGAACAGACCTGAAAAGTTTCGCTAGCATAGCCCCAAGCATGGCTGCAGGAGGAGCTCGAGTGTGTAGACAGTAAACGGATGGGTGGAAGGTGCCTTGGAGAAGGAGAGGCACTGACGTCACCTCTGCTTCATGCACGGTCTGCATGAGCCATCAGTGCACGAGTGGTGACTAGGGAAGGTTAGACGATCGCCGATTTTCGGATCAAAAGCTTTTATTCCGGTTTTAAAGACAAAGTCCGGGAATGTGCGACGTGGCTGAGAGTCCCTGGGGGGATGTGCGATATAGTACGGTTTTAACATTAAGGGGCTCCCCTTGGCTTAGAAGGTGTTAAGAACATATAAGATCTTATTTAATGATTATGGTGCATTATAGTGCTTTATTCCAAAGATTGTACATTATATTTGCATAACCCATTTAATAAAACTTAACAGGAAATGTAGATTTAGTCATGTGGAAAGTTTTAGTTTTAGTCGCCTAAATATCATACGATTTTATTAGACAGAAATGTATTTTGGCGGTGCTTTGATGGCGTCATGATGGCAGATTTTACACTTGGTTGCAGGCTGATTCTGAAAATAGACGATCTGCAAGCTCACAACGAGTCACGGCTGCGACACGTTGTGAGCTTGTAGATCTGCTATTTTCAGAGTGCAACACCCGAGCAAAACCAAACATAAAATGACTTGTCTTTTAGTTCTACTGCATCTCTTCTCCACCAGTCCCTCCCTGACATTTCAGTCTATTTTGTATTTGTTGAAAAAAATGACAATATCTTCTTTTGATCTTAGGTTTTCATCAGTGAAAGAAGGTAGACGATAGGGCAGTCACAATTATTACATAATCGTATAATCGCAATTATTTTTCATAATCGTCATAATTGTTTCCATGTTGAAAGATTTTCATATACTTTTTTGTAAAGTAAAAAAATAGTGTAAATAGCAGATCTACAAGCTCACAACGCGTTGCGATGCTTGCAGATCGGCTAATTCCACAATCAATGTTCTGTTTTAAGTATAAAGTTGACAAATGTGTCAGTAATTTCTTTGTATATTTAGGTTATGTGTCATATCTACCATGTGAAAATTCAAAGCCTAAAAGCCAAACAGAAATGTAATTGTCAACGACAAAAACACAATTATTTAATCGCAATTATTTGAGTGACAATTAGTCGTCATGTAAAATGTCACAATCGTGACAGCCCTAGTAGACAACGAACATTTCTCGTCATAGTTTTAGTCCATGAAATCAACACTGGCTAACAGGGCGCTCAACTCTCTTTGCACTCCACGCTCCAAATCAGAGACAAAAAAACAGAAAGAAAAAAACACACTGGTGGTCTCTAGGGAGGGGGCCCAGTGTAACTGTTAACAGGTTTCAGATGATCTCTGTCAAATGAAACTGATGTACTCTCAGTTTCAACACAAGCCTCTTTCAAGTGATTTCAGACATCCAAGAGCTGGAGCCAAGGATGTGTTTCCACTTAGGAAACAAAAACGATCTTCCCCCGGCTCACGAGTCACAGAGGCATGTGTGTGGGGCTGTTAGTCATCTACAACACATCAGCGTCCCGCATGGTTCTACAAAAGGACAGCAGACAGACTTGGGACGACTTTAAAAAGTAGACCTCGGCCGATGCCGTGCTCATGGGTCCGACGCCCATTTTGGATAGTGAAGTCTTCTCCCCCACCTCTGAAGTCTGCACCATGTCCCTTTTAAAAGGAAGGATAGAAGGGAGGCTAGCCTCGATGTGCAAAAGGGTAACCCTTCCTGCAAAACGGAAGGGTAGGGCCAGGGTATTGGGTTTGGCACAAAGTGTCAAAGCCAATTCATGCTTTGTGGCTTTTGCAGCGCTGCGCGAAGCATAAAGGGCCATTCCCACTGGGCCAGATAAACAGATAAAAAATATATATCTTTCTTTTTTTATTATCTGTATCTTACCATCCACTTGAATGGAGAAAGATATTTGTATCTGTTTATCTGGCCCAGTGGGAATGGGCCTTAACTTGGCATTCAAGCATCGAACCAGGCACCGTCTGAACCTCAGGCTTTCCTGATTCCAAGGCCAACCACTCTACCTCCTGAGCTAATGCAACCATACAGCACACGGCAAAATCCTGTTAGTTTAGCTCAGACTCCGTAATGGTCACTCTCAGAGCTAAGCTAAGACTGGGGATTTAGCATGGGGGAGAAAGGAGTAAAACTCTACAAGCAACCACCAGAAAATACAGTAAGAGTAGTGCAAAGCTACATTATTCTTATTCTTATGAACTACTCCTGAGTACTAGGACTAAAATGAACACTTTTAACTCATTAAAAGCCAACCCCGCGATGTCGCGGGAAAAGTAATAGAGTATCTATAGTGCCATCCACGCGATGTCGCGGGAAAAGTAATATATTACTGTAACGGCGAGTAAAAATACCTAGTACAATGGCCGACGCTCCGGAGACGAAATCCGCGCTGATTTGTCATCATCACGGCTCCACGAGCACACAATAGTCATCCCATAACATTGAGGTGGACGGCCGATCTCATCTTTAATGTCCATTATCTCAAAACTACACTTTAGAAGCTAGGATGGAGGCAGATGCTCGCTTATTTTACACAGTTATAAAAGCTCCCGGTCGGCCATTACACAACTCCACGTGGACACGCATCGGTTCCGGCGCACGATCCGATGACGTCAGACCGGAAGTACTTCCGGTCTAGACTTCTGGCCTTCAAAATAAGACAGCGGCCGTTAATGGGGCCGGGAGGGGGCACTCTGGACCCCCTAATCCGTTAATGTCCTGGGCTCAGAATGAGTTAACTAGTAGTGGAAGTACTTTTTTTCTCCTTCTTTTTTCTTAGTACAGGCATCAACATACTGCATATAACAGTGCGAAACATAAAAGTACTCAGAATGCAGAATGGTCCATTTCACGATCATACTGTATTATTAGATTGTTATTAGTAATGCATTAATGTGTTCATCACTTTAATGCAGCCGGTAAATGTGGGGCTGAATTTAATTATTAACCTATAATAATATATTGTGTATTGCTCAATGTATGTTTTGTTTCAATCATCTAAATCTGGAAAGTAACTAGTAGCTAAAGCGGTCATGTCATCGTAATGGAGTAAATAGTAAATTTATGTGCACGCTTACTTGGAAAAACAACAATTAATTAATAATAGTGGGCACAATTCAATTATTATTATGTATTAGATTATATTTGCCTCTGAGATGTAGTGGAGTAGAAGTATAGTAACAAGAAACAATGGAAATAATAAAGTATAAGTAGAAGCACCTCAAACGTGTACTCAAGTAAAGTACTTCCAGCACTGATCTAAACCCAAAGACATCCTACTCCAGTGGTTCTCAAAGTGGATTCTAGGGACTTCTGTAGGTTCCTTTATGGGGGTCTAAATTGAGCCTTACAACAAGTCTGTAACTCTGACAGAGTTAAAGGACAACTTTGTTTTTTTACAACAAGGGTTCATATTAAATTGTAATTAGAGAAAAGAAAAGATGAGTGTTAAAATGTTTTCATTTATTGCTTTCTATTGTTTTAGCGATTTAGTATTTTGATTTCAGTGGGTCTGGGGGCATGCATACAAGTGGCTAAATATGTCTTTTTAGACCCAATAAGGCGGCAATTTCTTTGTTACTATTTAGACCAGCCCCCATAAGTCACATCTGCCCATGAAAGTTTGCGGTGCATCTTGGGAATGGGCTTGTTGTGTCTAAAAATACATATTTAGCCCCCAACCCTGGGGGCATGCATGCAAATCAAAATCATTAAAACACACTAAGACGATAGAAAGCAGTAAATGAAAATAAAATACTTTAACTCTCATCTTTTCTTTTCTGTAATGACTATCTAAAAATAATATTAACTCTTGTTGTAAAAAATAAAGTTGTCCTTTAAGGGGACCTTGAAATGTAAAGGTTTGAGAAATACTACTCTAGTCTACATGACTAATACAGAGAGTGTCTATGTTGTCACTACGGTTACCTTGTGGTTACTGATGCGATGGAGAAGCACGTTAAGGATGAAGACAAAATACAAATGAAAAGGTTATTTTACACTGCGGTGAAATAGTTGGCGCTTTGCTTCTATAGACTTGACTTATGACTTCCCATTTAGACCTGAGGCCTTCTAAAGTCTTCTAAACTTAAAACCCTATACTTGGTTGACCAGAGTCAAGTGGTTATATCCGCTATTATAAGAACCATGTTACAAAGGTACGAAGGTGTGTCTAGACATTCTGTCATTATATATAGATTTTTATCCCAGGATTTTTGTAACCCATTTCTTTTTTCACCCTGCGTCAATTGTCTAATGTAATCCTGGGCCCTACACTCCCTCTGCCAACCTGGGGAGAGCAATGGACAGACCTCATGCTTCCTTGAGTAGTCCAAGTTGCTTCTTTTCACCTGACAGGGGGGAGCTTCCCCGGTTGGACGTAGCGTGTGGAAGGAACACGTTATTCCAACCAGTTCCTTTCCCCTCCAGCTGGTCAGGGGGAGGCAGTATAGAGACCAGGATTACTGCATGTTTTTGTGAGGGTACCTACCCTCGGGACAACATGCAAACTCCACACAGAAAGGCCCTTTCGCCAACCCTACCTATAGGGTATGGGCACTGATGACGCAGAGGAGAGAACACGCCCCCCAGTGCCCACAGCATCCCCAGCAGGAATCGAACCCAGGGCCTTCTGGCTGTGAGGCGACAGCACTACCGAGTTGGTCATACTGATACAGCCTGTGTTAGTAGATAAATCTGCACTTCAACTACGTCAGTTGTTATGTTAAAGGTATAAATCACTTTCAAACATGTCTAGGGTCACTTTTACGTTTTGTGAGCCCCCCACACAATGTATAACTGTCCCATCCCTAATATTATGTATACCTTTGACATATGAATCCCATTTTTTGCGATACTCCAGGTCCATGTAGACGTCAGCACACAGGTCTGGGGTGCAGCTGGCCAGAACACCAAACACTTTGTACTCATAGAGGCCAGTTTCCTGCAAACAAGCACACCACAGTTCTCTCCCGTTATTACCACAATCACCCACAGCATGCAGCTAATCCCACACCACAGGAACATTATTATAGGCCAGGGGCTGACACTAAGCTCTCAGGGGCACTTGCCCGTCGGACAAGTACAGGTCAAGTTCTACTAGCCCAAAGGTTGCCCGAAAAGTAAATCGTGATAGGTTTCATTACGCTGTCTTTTTCACTTTTCTGTGTCTGTGACATATGGACACACCTCAATATTTAGCTATACAATATGACTTATTTCAAATTCCACAGACATCTTGTGTTATAGGGAACTAAAGACAGTTGCTTCCCCACTGGCCACTCAATCTCACTTGCCCGTCGGGCAACCAGAAAGCAAACTCCACTTGCCAGAATGTTCCATTTACTTGCCACGGGCAACCGTTAGTGTCAACCCCTGTAGTATAGCCTGTATTACGGGTCGGATTACGGAACCGGGAATCCCCTCTCAGGAATCAGGATTGTGCTGGGTTTTGAATTCTGAGCTAACTATGGTGTCTATCAAGGTGAACTCGCACTTGCTCATAATAAATCAAATTTGAATTACGCTTAAATTTAAAAATATAATGACTAAAAAGAAATCAAGTCATCAAGTTAGTTCAAGACACGTAGAGCAGGTCAAGAGTTAATTACAGACCCAACAGGGAGGGAGGGAGGAGGGAGGAAGAGAGAGATGAGAGATGGATGGAGAGTGAAAGAGAAAGAGTGAGACAGACAGAGCAGACGCAGAGAGAGAGATAGTCAGTGGCCCCAGGGCAATAAAAGGACCGTTTGGTTCAGATTCTCTCAAATTCGCAAAATTTGGCACAGATGTTGTCCATAACATACAGGTTAATCATTTTAAGATGGGTGCCAAGATGGGCACCCCATGGTACTGCCATAATTGAGCAATGCAATTGGTGTCCCATTAACTTTACATTACAGGGGAAAAAAAGCAAAAAAAGAATCTGCTTTAAGTAGCATATGGGTAGCATAACTTGCTATTCAAACTAGGGGTTTTTCATGATTCTGAATCCATTGCAAACATCCGTTTTGCATAAAAAAACATGCATAAAAAAAACGGCTAAAACGGACACCACGAAAGTGTTAAAAGTGTTGACTCATCACTTTTCATCACTAAACCATAGTCTTGTAGGGCAGTTTTTTAGCCCAAGGAATGTTTTTTGTGCAAAACGGATGCTTGCAATGGATTTCAGAATCATGAAAACCACCTAGTTTGACCAGTTAAAGCAGATTATTCTTTTGCTTTTTTTCCCTGTAATTCAAAGTTAATGGGACACCAATTGCATTGCTCAATTATGGCAGTACCATGGGGTGCCCATCTTGGCACCCATCTTAAAATGATTAAGTATGTTATGGACAACATCTGTGCCAAATTTGGCGAATTTGCGAGAATCTGAACCAAAATATCCCTGGGAGAGACAGACAGACAGACAGACAGACAGACAGACAGACAGACAACAATTTCATATGTGTATTTTGAATGCAAAGCAAATTAACAAAGTTGCATTCAACAGTCACACATTTCCACATGTTTTTCACCGCTATAGGAGGCCACCATCAGAGAAAACATATGGATGAGCATTATAAATAAATGATTTGCCATTTGCCAATAGCCTTGGGTTATTATAAATGACAGTGATCAAGGAGACAGAGCTGTGGACACTGTTCAAATGGTTACTTTATTTCCCTGAACACCTAATAATTCAGTAACCGGGAATCCGGGATTCGTTCCGTTCAGTCAAACCCTAGCTACGTACTCGTTTAATTTCGTCCCGGGCCGACTCCCCTGGCTTTGCTGCCCGACATAGCCGATCTACAAGCTCACAAAGTGTCGCGGGAGCGACGCGCTAAGAGCCTGTGTGAGCTTGTAGATCGGCTACGTCCCGAGGCTGTGTTCCTACAATATCAAAACATAGAGGGCGCTGTTTCTCCCTTTTCTTTGACGATGGCTAGCCAGGTCGCTACCACATTGACGTTTTACCTTGTCTAAAAGCCGATAGATCTGAACGCCCATGGTCTCAGTGAACAGCTCCCAGCCTCCCTCCAGCTGGGGCTCGTCCAGCTCTTTACACGCATGGTGGAAGTCATCATCTGTGAAGCCACTCGGTGACAGTGACATGTTGGATGGATGAATGTGTGTGTGCGTCCCTCTCGCACCCTCTCTCTTCCTCTCCGTGTGAGTCACGTGACCACACAAGTGCAGGTGGTCATGTGACTTGGCTGTGCTCTGCATGCATGGTGCTCTGTGCGTCACAGAGGCATTCCTGTGACTGCTTGTTGCGTAACCTGACTGCTCAAGAGCTTTCACTCTGACCAACCACGTTTATTTTTATTTTATTTTATTTTATTTTATTTTATTTTATTTTATTTTATTTTATTTTATTTTATTTTATTTTATTCACATAGCATGTCAACAGAATAGGAGCATGATAGTAATGTAATAGTAGGCATATGCATGATTAATTTAGTTAGCTACAGTTTATACCCTGCTAGAAAAACCAGCACAGACCAGCACAATTTTCATGCTGGTCTGTGCTGACTATGCTGGTTTATGCTGGTTCATGCTGGTTTGTGCTGGTGCTGGTCTTACTGCTGGTCTTGTGCTGTTTTTGGAGCTGTGCTAGCACGCTCCCTTTAAGTGGCTTTGTGTGTCCAGGCTAGTGTGAGAAATTGTCTTAGTCAGTATGGGATTTATGGCTCTTTGAAGTGAGCCGGTTCTCTGGGATGGGATTTATGGCTCTTTGAAGTGAGCCGGTTCTCTGGGATCCGTTCATTTCAAAGAACCGTTCAAAAGAGTCATTTTAGTTACTTTAGTTATTGAACACATAGAATCAAAAACATAGACCTGGAACTGCTCAAATGCACAGCTCCACTTCGAACCGAGGTTTGATTTTTTTCTAGCAGGGCAGGCTACACTAATAACTGGATAACTACAAGCAAACACTAGGCCTACTGCATAGCCTCTATGTTGGCTGTATACTGAACTGTATAGGCCTCTCTCTCTCTCTCTCTCTCTCTCTCTCTCTCTCTCTCTCTCTCTCTCTCTCTCTCTCTCTCTCTCTCTGCCTATGCCTATAATTATTTTTTTAATGAACCTATTATTTATGTATATTTTATAAATACACTGTATGTGTATTATGTCAGAGTCAGGTGTGAAGTAGCCTACTATAATGAGCATCTATATTTCATGTGTAAACAAAGTATGCATGTAAGCAGCTCAACAATGGACCTGCTGTGGAGTGCCTGGGGGCCATACCGGCTTACCACTGTCACCTCATGTTATCCACACAGCCACAAATCACCATGCCTCTGCTTTGACTGCAAAGCAGCAGGCATATATATGGTTCCTTATGGTTAAAAAAATAACCATAAATCATAATGTGTGTGCACGTGCGTGTTTGGCAAGTAAAACCAGTGGTGGGACCTGCAGTATACTGTAGTCTAGACTATGTTGACTTTTTAATTGTATTTTATATTTTTCATTTTCCCATGAAAGATTACCAGTAAGACTCCCTAATCGGGAGATAAGCGACCGTAGGTGGCTTATCTCCACAAATAGGGCAAAAATGTGTTTTTCCAAAATCTTCCTGATCCATGTTGATGACATGAGTGTAGACATGCTGTGTAGTGATATTTGTGATTTTAGGGCAAAAACTGTAGGAGCAGTGTCCAAAAATGTGTTTTAAAAATCGGCCTGAAGGTGGCGCTAGAATAGGGCCATGTGAGAAATGAGGCGTGGGGTCTCCGCGTTGCCTTGGCGGACGAATAGGTACCGGCCCCGGCTCTCCCGGACGCTCCTAGGCCGAGTTACGGCATTTTATGTGCGCTGCAGTGGCAGGGGGTCCTCCACTGGGGGCGCCACCACTTTTGCATCCGTTCTGGAGCACCAGGAGTGGGTGGTCCCCGGGAATTCCCCGTGAGCAGCCCTGTTGGGGTGGTCATTTGGTCATTTTTGCACATTTGGTCATTTTTTACATCTGGGGGTCCCTGGGGCTCCGGGGGTCCTTGGAGGTTGTAGTTTGGCAGGCAAGGAGTGTGTGTGTAAAATCTGGCATGGATCGGGTCAACGGGTGAGGAGATATAGGGAAAAAGTGTGACGTGTGAGCACATTTGGTCATTTTTTACATCTGGGGGTCCCCCAGGGACCTGGGGGTCCCTGGGGCTCCGGGGGTCCTTGGAGGTTGTAGTTTGGCAGTCAAGGAGTGTGTGTGCAAAATTTGGCATGGATGGGGGCAACGGTTGTGGAGATATGAGCAGGGCAAAAGTGTGACGTGTGACGTGTGACTGACTCACTCACTCACTCACAGACAGCCGGTGGAGGTTTTGGTAGTAAATGCGACCTACGGTCGCAATTAAAAAATAAATGAAAACAGTAATTGAAAAAAGAAGAAAAAAATACGGCCTGCTAGGAGGGCAGTATGAGTCACCCGAAATAGGACATTGTTTTAATTAAAAATGTAGTTTGTTACAATGGATTTGTATAGAAATGTAGCGTGTCTGATAATCTACAAGCACTGTGAACTTGTAAATCAGCTATTTTCAAATGGCCGAAATGTATGGCTAAACACTGAAGTGGGTAATGTAATGATAAGAATATACATAGTAACTAATAATAGTAAGTTTTCAAATAACTGTACTGGAGTAAAAGTACAATATTTGCCTCTGAGTAGAAGTAAGTAGGTTTACTGAAAATTGTAAATACTCCAGTAGTAAAAGAAATACGTCAAAATTGTACTTATACTTAACTTGAGTAAATGTAGTTATACTTTTCACCACTGCAAACCATCAGTGTTTCACAAACCCAGAGTTCCTCTAAGTTTTATATTAAAATGTAGACTACAATTTAGCTATTTGCCTTATCCAGAGCGACTTACAGTACAATAAGCGAAGTAGACACATCCATCAAATGCAGAGAGACAGTTGTATAGTGCCTCATAGGATCACAGGTAAACCAAGAACCTCTATAGAGTCAGTATAAACAATATCAAAAAACAAACACATTGAAACTATATAGGACACCATAGACAACAAACCTAGGTTGGGTGTTTAGATGAAGAGACACAGAGGATTGTATTGTGTAGGCCTAGGAGGCCATGCCTGGTTGACAGTGTCTCATAATAGGATATCAGCTTACATGATTACATGATATAGTAGCCTCTAAATCACACGGCCCAGGCCCTTTTATTCAAGCTTTTTGCCATCACTATTCAGGTCATGAGAATGGAAAGGATATTGCATTACACCAGGGTTTCTCATCTTGTCAGATTAGAGTTCAAATAAGTTCATATAGTACAGTGGCATGCAGGTAAAATTCACAATTTAGGCAATTAGTCATGGCATGAACCTCAACAAAAGATGGGTAGCCTGCTTGCTATTATTGGAACTTTAATATGTGTCCTTTTTGGAAAACAGAAATAGACATAAACTGTCAACATTTTAAATAAACGGTGCCTATAATCTTTTATTGTTTAATAAGTCTGCCGCAAGGGAAGGTTCTAAATCAGACATGAAGTTGGCCATTCGTAATGTCTCCATATAAGCCCAGAAAACTAAAACAAGAGTTTGTTTAAGCTTTGAAATGTTGTATTTACTCTTTTAGGGCCTACTCTCTGAATTATGCCAGTGACAGCCATGATGACAGCCCTGTTATGGACCCATTTGTCTACATTTCAATCGAAATTTCAATTGAAACTGCAATCCAGAACAAATATTTTTTTAACACAATTTACAATTACAATTTAGGCATTTAGCAGACACTCTTAATCCAGAGAGACTTATACAATAAGCAAAGTAATGCATCAATACATCAACTGCTTAGAAATAGTAATCTAGGGGGGAAAAACTTCGGTAGACGAAGGCACCTATTCAGCATGTCAAAAAATGCTATCTGAATTACATGTGTGGTCATTGAGGGTATAAGTGCAAGTGCTAAGTGGTATAACACAATATAGCCTACTACATGATTGTGCAATTGTTGATGGTCTTCTCCTTCAAATCCCCGGTAATATATCGTCACTGTCGGGCAGAAACCTCGTATCTCCAAGTTTCAAATGGGTACGTCTTTTGGTAAAGCAAAGCCCTGCTTCATCATACAAGACTGTCGCACAAAACTAGTGAAAACAGCCGATACAACTGTGTGCTTGTAGATCGGCTGTTTTCACTAGTTTAGTACATTTTATAGATGATAAATACAAAACGAACGGTTTTGGACATACAAGGTTTCCACCCGACAACGACGATATGTCATGACAAATAGCCTGTATGGAATGTGGTTTTAACACTGAGGATTGAGTGTAAAGCTTTTCAGTATTCCAGAGTCTCCAGACAAGATTTCGGCGACGCCACTGGCTCCAGGTGCCTCATTCATCATCACACCACTTCAGTGTGAAGATCTGGTCTCATTTAGAAAGGGTTAAAGATCTTCCCTCAGGGGTCATCGCCACTTTGGCTTGTTGTGGACATTTTTGTCAAAATTCAGTTTTTTGCCACAGGCGTACAAAATGAGTGGACAATAATATTACCAGAAACACATAAAGAGTTGACTGACATCACATGTGATGTCACAGTGATGTCAGATCCTCAGAGCAGGGATATGGTCAATGGGTTCCCGGCTCTGACATCACACTCTGACGTCACTGTAATGTCAGGGGAACCACTCTAACAGAATGGGTTTGCCGCTCTGACATCACACTCTGACTTCACTGTGATGTCAGGGGAACCACACTATATAATCCCTTTTATGCCCATACAGGGAGATCCCTGATGATCAATATTAAGCCCATTTCTAACATGACTTCATATGGGAATGCCCATATGGAGGCCACATCGGCTACATACCACACTAACAGAATCCATAGAAGGCCAAGACAGTCCATATCTGTGTGGCTGGTTCTACAGACAGGGATCTCCATGTATGGGCATATCGTATGTATGATGCTAGATGTCATAGACATCATAGCCATAGGACTTTCACAACAAATAACTGAGTAATGCCTCATTCACACTACAGATATATAGTTGAACGTTTTGCTTGGTAATTCAATGTAATCTCAATGGAAACCAGCTTTAAAGCTTTCAAAGCTTTGTTCTTTGTGTGTGCTGCATCTTTAAAGCTGGTTTCCATTGAGATTACATTGAATTACCAAGCAAAACGTTCAACTATATATCTGTAGTGTGAATGAGGCATAAGCATGTTTGGGCTCTCACAGCATATCTGCATACAGTATGGATTTCAATATATGGGTAGGCTACCAGGGGTACTCCTATATGGGCAACGGGTCCGATGTTGGATATATGTAGGGCCTATATACATCACTGGCCAGATGACCAAGACATAGCACGAAAGGGCGAGGTCGCATGTTGCCCATGAGGCGTCTTACTAGTAGGCTACATATTCTGAAGAAAATCTAGAGACTTGACATTCTTGCATGGGCCTTATGATAAAAACAAGTGGCCTACTTTATATTTACCAGTAAGACTCCCTAATCGGGAGATAAGCGACCGTAGGTGGCTTATCTCCACAAATAGGGCTAAAATTTGTTTTTCCAAAATCTTCCTGATCCATGTTGATGACATGAGTGTAGACATGCTGTGTAGTGATATTCGTGATTTTAGGGCAAAAACTGTAGGAGCAGTGTCCAAAAATGTGTTTTAAAAATCGGCCTGAAGGTGGCGCTAGAATAGGGCCATGTGAGAAATGAGGGGTGGGGTCTCCGCGTTGCCTTGGCGGACGAATAGGTACCGGCCCCGGCTCTCCCGGACGCTCCTAGCCCGAGTTACGGCATTTTATGTGCGCTGCAGTGGCAGGGGGTCCTCCACTGGGGGCGCCACCACTTTTGCATCCGTTCTGGAGCACCAGGAGTCGGTGGTCCCCGGGAATTCCCCGTGAGCAGCCCCGTTGGGGTGGTCATTTGGTCATTTTTGCACATTTGGTCATTTTTTACATCTGGGGGTCCCTGGGGCTCCGGGGGTCCTTGGAGGTTGTAGTTTGGCAGGCAAGGAGTGTGTGTGTAAAATGTGGCATGGATCGGGTCAACGGGTGCGGAGATATAAGCAGGGAAAAAGTGTGACGTGTGACGTGTGAGCACATTTGGTCATTTTTTACATCTGGGGGTCCCCCAGGGACCTGGGGGTCCCTGGGGCTCTGGGGGTCCTTGGAGGTTGTAGTTTGGCAGTCAAGGAGTGTGTGTGCAAAATTTGGCATGGATGGGGGCAACGGTTGTGGAGATATGAGCAGGGCAAAAGTGTGACGGACTGACTGACTCACTCACAGACAGCCGGTGGAGGTTTTGGTAGTAAATGCGACCTACGGTCGCAATAATGGTGTGTAAAACAGAAAATCTAGAATTTGCCTGCAGGGCCAGTGCCAAGTAAAGTGGACAAAGACAAGTCTTGCCACGGACACAATTTATGACCCGTCTTTCCCTCCTTCTTTTTCATATCAGAATGGACAATAAAACCACCGGTTGCGCGGCGACCAGCTGTCTGTCACCACCCCACCCGGTGCCAATATAGGACGCACAGCACAGCACGCACTGCAGCCAGACTCCTGCCTGCAGCGAAACAGCCCCGTTCTCGATGAATCCCGATGAATGGGAGTCAAATTCCAGAGAGAGAGAGAGAGAGAGAGAGAGAGACAGAGAGAGAGAGAGAGAGAGAGAGAGAGAGAGAGAGAGAGAGAGAGAGAGAGAGAGAGAGAGAGAGAGAGAGAGAGACAGACAGAGAGAGAGACAGAGAGAGAGACAGAGAGAGAGAGAGAGAGAGAGAGAGAGAGAGAGAGAGAGTCCTCCTACGACTCTCTCCTACTACCAACCTGCCTTGATTGACTTCAGTTCAAGCCAAACACACATGGCTACAGTATGTTTATATAAGCTCGTGTTTGTGAGTCGGCTTTTGATCATCAATCACTGGATGAACGAGACTTTTTTTATGAAGATTTTGTTGCGCGGCATGGAGAACACGCAGTGCGAGGTAACGGACTTCTTTCTTTATTCCAAAGCCATTGTCTCTTGTTTTCCCTTCTTTCTGCAAATAACCAGTAAACCTTTAGGTTTCATTTATAAATTAGGCATTCAATCGCACTGTCATGCTGCAGTGCATGGTGGAAAAAAAGGTAGGCATACTCAAATATGTTAGGCTATACGTAAAATGATAAATTCTGCATAGAAATACTCAAGTATAGGCTACATTTTGACTTTTAGACTACTTGTAACGAAGTAGGCTACAAATGTATGTATTAGTATCAAAATGTAGCCTTAGCCTAAAGCCTATACCAAAAGTAGAAAGTAGCCTTACTCATCATTATGCATAATGTCCCATTTCACAACTTTTCAAATGTATAGCCTATGCGTGCATATAGCAAGTAACCTCGCGTCACCAGTCTTTACATAGCAAGACATTATGAGCTTGTAGAGCTGATATTTTCAAATGGCCGGAAAAATAAACATAGGTCTACTATATAGCCTATTATGGCTGAAGTGGTTAATGCATGTTTTGTAGCTTAATAATAATCAACACATCTACAAAACTATGTTTTCAAATAATTGTAGTGGAGTAAAATACAATATTTGATGTAGAAGTAAAAGTAGGCCTACTGAAAATTGGAAATACTCCACTAAAGTAAAAACCCCTCAAAATTGTATACTAGGTAATTAATGTAAGCTACTTAGTTGCACCACTGCATGCCGGCTATCAATAATTCATAGTTTAATTAATGTAATTTATTTTCATTGCAGTTAATTAAGTTTAACTTGAGATATTTTATCTTTTTTCCCTGACTATATACTGCATAGTGTTCTATCCGTCTGTCATTCAATGTTATATGAGATACTTTAATGGTTTCCTATGGAAATAAGCTTAGTCTTTTCTAGGATCTCCTTTTAGTAGACCTTGTACCAGTGAACTGTATACCGTAATGAAACCCTTTTCCTATGCAAACTTCTAATAAAGTCTTCAATCAATCAAGGCTGCTATAGCTTATAGCCTATGGAATAGGTAGGCCTATAGCTATAGACAATCTGAATAAATTAAATAGCTATATCAAAACCATTAAGACTCCCTAATCGGGAGATAAGCAATCGTCTGGTCGGAAACCTCATGGTGACGCTAGAAAAGAGGGGCATGTGAGAAATCAGGGGCGGAAGTTGTGGTTTGCCAGCCAAGAAGTGTGTATACAAAGTTTGGCATGGATAGGGGCAACGGTGCCGGAGATAAGTGTCAGCAAAAAGCAACCTTGTGGTGTCGCTTAACGAGGGGCAAGATATCTTTGCGTGATTTTAGGCCAAAATCTGTAGGTGCAGTGTCCAAAAATGTGTTTTGCAAAAATCGACCTGATGGTGGAACTAGAAGAGGGCCATGTGAGAAATGAGGGGTGGAGGTTGTGATTTGCCATCCAAGGAGTGTGTGTGTGTATGTGTGTGTGTGCAAAGTTTGGCATGGATGGGGGCAACGGTGGCGGTCTGGCGGAGATAAGAGTAGGGGCAAAAGTGTGACATGATGTGATGTGACGGACGGACAGACAGACAGACAGACAGCCAGTGGAGCTTTTCATAGTAACTTGCGACCTGACGGCCGCAATGATTAAGCCCTTTGCACACAGGCGCGTTTATCCGCACGGATAAAACGGACAATTTCATTTAAAAAAAATAAAACAATGATTCTCTACGACCTCATGCACACCGGATCCGAATTAGCCGTGCGACGAGTGGCTGCGGCCGTGCGTTTTTTTCTCGATCGAACCGAGTTCGATTTGTGCGTCTTGTCGCATGCGGTAACAAACTCATCACTCCTTTTATGACTTCTTTTGGGATCCACAGCATTGCACACCAAATCCAATGCGTTTTATTCACGCAGCAAACAAAAAAAACACAACTGTCCTGTGTGCAAAGGGCTTAAAGGTGGTTGCACACTGCACTGCGTGTTTTCGTTGCGTTTTGGAAATCCGATAGCCGTAGGCCAGGGAGAGAGAGAGGAAAGGGAGAGAGAGCTGCGGAAATCGGGAAAAATCAACCCTGGTCCGAAAATAAATACGAAACGTGCGGCAGTGTGCAAACGTGATTGACATAACGTGAGGTTTATATAGTTTTGGTTGTGAACAGACTATGCCTGCATGTAGGAATGCATTGTAGATCTATAAGAGCTTGCAGATCTGCTGTATTTGCAATGTATTCGTTTTTTTATTGTTTTATGTTTGCCTATAATGACCATAATCCAAAACAGAGGAGCAAGTGATATATCTCCTTAACATCCACTGACATGGAATGTAAGATTTGATGCAATAATGGTTAAAATAAAAGAGGTAAAAGTGCTCTACTGTTCGATTTTAAAGTCATGTTTAAAACTAAAAGTAGGCTATTACAATAGTAGCTCTCATCACAATTAGCCTACATGTATGTAGGCCTAACACACAAAAACATATACTGTAGGTTAAAACCTCCTCATGAGAATGGTCAATTTGACAATCATAATTTATATTGGATAGTAATAACCGGGTAATAACCTGGGGTCCACTGTTGTGTTGAGTGGGGATATGTGGGCTGAGATGAGTTCAAGGTGGGTTGGGGGGCCCTCGAAGATTGCTTGAAAATATCGTCGTTGTCGGGTGGAGGTCCAAGACCTTTTGTTTTGTATCTATCGTTTTAAAAATGAACTAAACTAGTGAAAATAGCAGATCTACAAGCACACAACGCCTCTCACCGCGAGGCGTTGTGTGCTTGTAGATCGGCTGTTTTCACTACTTTTGTGCGACAGCCTTGTATGATGAAGCAGGGCTTTACTTGGTGAAACTTGGAGATACGAGGTTTCTGCCCGACAGTGACGATATGCTAGTGGTCCAGAGCTCCAAAAAGGTTGAGAACCAACCAACCATCAATTCCAAGTTGGATAAAGTAAGAGGAATTGATGAATCCAACCTTCCATGTTAAAACACATTTATGAGTGAGCAGACACATTCCATTAAACTGCCACATTTCCTAATAATGACATTCAAACTCCCTTTCTGTGGAATTGCTTGACTTCTTCCCAGTAACTGACTTGTCGTCTTACGTCACCATGTCATTTAGTGCAGTGGTTCCCAACAGATCTACAACCCCCATTTGGGTCCCCAAATCTTTCTCACTCAACAGTAAACAAACCAACATACAGTTTAAGTGTATAGAGGGTTTATGCACATTTCTAAAGTGACAATGTAATACCTTTAAAATGACAAATTAAACATTGGCCAAATTGTCAAATATTAGGACAGAAATTGCTAAAAAAGCCAATCTACATGCTCACAACGCCTTGCAACGCTGGTCCAACTTCACTTTATACATTACTGAATGGATGACCAGGGACACCATGAAATATACCTGGACCACCAGTTGAAAACCTCTGACTTAATGTATGTTTTGTATCCAAATCATGCGTAGCAGCAAATTAGGAGGCTAATATTAAGTAGGCTAACCTATACAGAAAAATTCCACCTCAAAATATTTTAGCTACTCAAGTAGCCTTTAATAGCCTACTTGAATAAATGCCTTACTTTCCCCAAGTGCCATAGCCTGGCATGCACATCACAGTCATTTGACCGAAGAATCCTAAAATCATAGTTTTGTGTTAGAACGATGCAAAGAAACTATTGTGCTGATGATTCGGAGCACTCTCAAGTTTCCAGCTGTAGTTTGTAATGGCATAACCCGGCGCTCCAGTGGCGTCAGTTCAGAAAAAGCTAAGGTATGGCAACATGACTGGTGTCTTGCACACGCGCGAAAATCATGCTGCCATACCTTAGCAACAGGCATGATACATTTATTTTAAGAAGTACATTTAATTTTTTTCCCTGTTTCTACGGTTTCTTGGGCTGGATATGGCAGCCTGGAACGGTTGTTCAAATGCAGCTAAACTTGGCATGTTAGTAAACGTGCCACAATTAACAATAATGCGTTGCACCTGTGCAGCTGACCTGCAGAACCTGGGAATATACCATTCTGTCAAGATGGGGAGAATACAAGCGTGGAGAGTACAATTATAATACCTTGTTAAAGTGACCATTTTGTTAAATGTAGCATTTGTAGTTATTTTACTGTAATTTAACAACATAATAACCAGCACAAATAGACAAAGAGACATTCATGGATTTATATTTAAAAGTAACTTTTATTTCCCCCCTTGGACCCAGGGTATGGCAGCTGCATATACCCCTGCCATACCCAATTGACGCCCCTGCCCGGCGTTCTCCAGGGAATGTCTCAGCTCGTGCTGGCTTGAGGGGCTCCTGCGTCATTCACATGCATCCAAACTCTCAATCCCCCTCACCGTTTACAACCTTCGGCGTCGTGGTACGACGTTGTGTCGACTCGTGTCGGCTCGCTATGCGCGCTGTGCGGGGCTTGCTTGACGATCAGCTATTTTCGGTCGCGAAAAGTGGGCTGGTGTCAATGGCGTTTAGGCTCTGCGTGTGTGGGGTTCGCATTGTGAAACACAGTGTTCAGTCCTAACCATTAACATCTGTCCTTTAACCACTTAAAGCTGCCATCCATACAACCTTTTTTTTCCTTTTTTCTCTCGCTCTCGTTTTTTTCTTCTTTTTTTATGGTAGCCTAGTAGCATTTTTCGCCTTTTTTTTTTACATTTCAAGATCCCCCAGTTTACATTTTTTGAGCGGTACTCCTACGTTTCACTCTGTTTGTGTCAGTCAGAAAAAGAAAAAAATATGAGCACGGATGAGATCTGTGTTCATACAATAAAGTAACTGACGTCGCACCCTTAACCCTAACACTAACCTTAGTAAAACTACGCCTAAACCTAACCCTAACCACCATCGGAGTAATGAGATGCCGGACTTATGGGCAGTCGGACTTACAGTATGTGCAGTTCCCCATTAGTAGGGACGCTAGGTTGAAAGTGTCCCAACAGCTTTTTGTCTTTGCGTAAAACTGTGCTGAAGTAATTGGGCAACCATTATCAGCGCTGATGTATTTCACTGTATACCCCTGAGTGTTACGTAATGCTTGGCTGATGTCTCTCCACACAGTCCGCAGGCCGCCGACAGTAACCCAGTGACGAGGAGAGAGCAGCCAATCGGGGGTTTGCTGGCGCCCGCCCAGTCGGCACCAACCAAAGAAAACACAGACGTCGGATGCTGTGACGTCGTCCCTGCCATGCCAGACGAACCCAACGACAAGAACGCCATGACAGTGCCGGTGGCAGCAGCAGCCCCCGAACGAGCCCTCGCCGAGAAGGCGGCTAACGGCAACAACAACGGCCAGCCTCCGCCGGACGCTCTCTCCGCCCCCGCCGCCGACCCCGCCGCGTCCGCCGCCTGCAGCATTCCCCTGGTCAACGAGATCCAGCTGACGGCGGCCACCGGCGGCGCCGAGATCTCGTGCTACCGCTGCACGGTCCCCTTCGGCGTGGTGGTGCTCATCGCCGGCGTGGTGGTCACGGCCGTGGCGTACAGCTTCAACTCGCACGGCTCCACCATCTCCTACTTCGGCCTGGTGCTCCTGGCGGCCGGCCTGGTGCTGCTGGCGGCCAGCGTGGCGTGCTGGAGGGTGCGGCTGGAGAGGAAGAAGGAGCGGCGGAGGGAGAGCCAGACGGCCCTGGTCGCCAACCAGAGGAGCCTTTTCGCCTGAGCTCGCTCGCGCTTTTCTGAACTACGCGAAGGGCACCGATCGAGGTCCGTCGTGGCCCCCGGAAATAGCAGATCTACAAGCTGGCTGTCCGGGAGGGGAGGAGGAAAAAAAAGGATGAAAATGGCGGATCTACAAACTCGCGACTCATTGCGAAAACGATGCGTTGCGAGCTTGGAGATCTGCTGTTTTCGGCTAGTGCCGGCATCGCACGGCGGATTAGAGATCAGGCTTCGTGACTGGATGGGGGTCGGTCCCGCAGATGGAGTTGTGCAGCTGCGCGCAGATGTTTCTCATGGACCGGATGGCTTACATGTGGCGGCGTCAGCTGACCCCGGCGAGCCTTATTTTTTTTTGTTTCTTTTTAAACCACAGACTCTCGAAAAGGCTCAAACCAAAGAGCCAGAACATCTTAAAAAGCTTTGAGGATGGTACAGCGTTCGCTCCGTTCTGATCCGTCAAAGAGACGCGGCGCAGCTGGGGCGAGCCGGGCCCGCGGCCAACACCGAATGTATCACAATTAAGATGAATTACCGCCGTGCAAAGCAATGCAACGGGAAGTGTCCCATTAATCTCCCTGCGGTATCGGGTGGCTCTGATTGGAAACGGGAGGAACTGTTTCTGTTTCTTTTTTTCTCTCTCTCTCTTTCTCAAGAGCCTGCAGGGAAGGAGAAGGAAATTAGAGAATCCAGAACAATGAATCATGCCTCGTTCTTCCATTTTTCATCCGGCACATACGCTTTATGAAGTCGCCTCGTACTCGTTCGCCTCACAGGGAAAGGCCTTGCCATGGAAGTATGGTACTTAAACTATGTTAACTTGTAGGTTGGGTGGGTGGAGGAGGACCCGTGGACGCAAAAAGCATTATGTTTTGAAGTCTGTTCTGTGTACATCATTGTACTTTTCTGCAAATCACCAAAAAAGAAAATGCAGAAATTGGACTTTTTTTTCTTTTTTTTTTATATATCTCCACAATGTTAGATGTCAACATTTCTAAATGAGGACCATGTGGAATCAGTCCTAGATTTCATATATTTTGTTTGTTTTTGGAGCACATTATAACTGTGAAGTTGTTTTCTATTCTCCGCCCATCAGTATGCAGCTAGAATGGGTTGGGAGCGCAGGGTTTCCTCATTGACGGTGCGCCTGCCTTGGAGAGGCCTGGTTTGCAGAAACGTACAATGACGATGTTTCTTCTCTGGCGACTGGGTCGTCTATGCCAGTGGTTTGTCAAACCTTTTCATGCCAAGGACCCCCAAATTGATATACGGTATACCGTATTTGGCCTCAGACCCCCCCAATTTGAAAAGCTGTTGTGCCAGAGACCCACAGAAAAGAAGATGATTTGTGTTTGAACGATAATCTTCCAAACACTTTCAAGATTTTTCCAAAATGTTCAAAATGTTCAAAATAGCAGATGTACGTATAAGCTCGCAGCACGGCACGAAGTGGCATGCTGAGAGCTTGCGAATCTGCTATTCCTGAATAGCCAACGTATAACATTTGGATAAAGGGGTTGAAATGATTGTGATGCTGTATTAACAGGTTTAGCTGGGGACCCCCCTGGATCCCCAAGGACCCCTGGACTATAACCACTGGTCTATGCAGCGAGACTAAGCGAGACTAGTTTGCACATAATAGGAGCGTTGCTGTAGTGGACACTACAACGATAGAGGGCATATCATTTATACTGTAAGTTACCCTTAAATATGTATTCTCTTAATGCACTTTGATGACAAAGCTGTTTGAAATGAATGGCCTCTTACAGGCATCTAACCACTTAAAGGAGTAGCTTGTCCAAAAAAATCGTATTTTCTAAGCCTAAAGGGCTTTGCAGACAGGCGATCTTTCGCACAGAAATTTCCATTTTTTTTTAAAGAAACCAATGATTCTCTATGACCGCATGCACACCTGCTCCGAATTTGATGATTTTTTTGTTGTTGTTGTTTTTGATCGAACCAAGTTCGATTTGTTCGTCTTTTCGCATGCTGTAAAAAATCATTGACTCCTTTTATGACTCCTTTTCGGATCCGCAGTGAGGATTCCACACTACATTGCACACCAAATCCAGTGTGTTTTAATCGTGCAGCAAACGGAAAAAACGCAACGGGCCAAGCCCTTTACACCCTTTGAAGCCTTGAATTTGTGGAGATTGTTTTTTTTCGTTTTTGTCTCATTCCTGAGCCAATAATTTGATGGCTGACAGGAGACTCAATTGAGTCTCAGGACTCAGCCACCCGGTCATCAAATGATTGGCTTAGGTATGCGACGAAAACGAAATCAATCTCCACAAAAGGCTTTGTGGGGTGTGTAATCGATCAAAAATAAGTAATTTCTTTGGCTAAACTATTCCTTTAAAAACTGTGTACACTACACGTTGTTGACCGAGGTCCCCCAGGGCTCTTTACTTGTTCTGCACCTTTTTTTGCTCTCTCTACACCAAATCCCTTGGCCAAAAACAGCAAAGTTGATTTTGTTGATCGCCTATTTTTGGCGAATGTTCGCCCCCAAATGGTTATTTTTCTCTCGTAACATTGCTCACCATTTCAACCATATCATCCACATGACTGTTGAGAACTGTTACACCCATATCAGTTTGAAGGCACAATTTGTTAACTGCCACTGACTCCAACATACATCATGTTCACTGTACTTACTGTATGTCAGTGGTATATTTCCATACCGCTGAAGTGTATTGTGTTTTAATGTAACCATTCATTTTGCCTGTATGTACTCCGGCAGCACACTTACTTGTTAATATGACGCGATGAGGTTTAATAAACTCATTTCAAGATGCAATTTCATTCGTCTTGGCCAGATTCTGAAGCCAGATTAAAATTCAGTCTTTTCCGAAAATCACTAGCTGTATTTGTACAAAGATCACTTTGTGCAGGATTATTACGGTGAGAAGTGACAGTATGCCATGTGTGACATAGCAAAAATAGCCGATCTATAAGCTCACAAACCATTGCACTGTGATGCGCTGTTAGCTTGTAGATTGGCCTTTTCTGTGCCGAATAGAAGGAACAGTCTTTCTCTTTATGACACAGCAGTGGTGGACTCAAATCCCTCTGCTTTGGGAGGGGTCCTATATGTGTATGCAGACAAATGCACTATGCTTGCCTTTTGCCTTTTTGTTGCTTGTTTAGTCCAAGAAATTACTGCTCATTTCATACTCACGGCTGTGAAATTCAGTCCTTTTTTAACGTAGTTTGATTATATTGTTATCTTTAAATCAGATATCATTATAAATGAACAGTGGTTTAGTTATTATAAAGTTTCATCATGTCCAACCATTGTCCATTTTCCTCTAAAGGAAAACACCCTGATTAATCCCTTGCTACACAAGTCATAATCTGTTTAGTTTTCTGCTATTTGCGTCCCTCAGCGTGTACAATAGCACTGTGTATTTGGATTGTCAGGTTCTATTAACAGACTCCCGGCCCCGTTTAATACGCAGGTTTTTGTATAATAATCTAAATAATCAAGCGAGCCCGGGGCACCTGACCCACGGTCAATTCAACATCTCAGTATTTTCGCTGTCGAGTTGCAACCTTGTATGTCCAAGACCGTTACATTTCAAGAAAATGGAAAAAGAAAGGTTCCCTGTGTTACCAATCCAATGTAGCTATTATTTAGTCATTATTGTTAATACTTTTTAATTGGTTCAATATCGTCGTTGTCGGGTGAAAACCTTGTATGTCCAAAACCGTTTGTTTTGTATTTATCATTTTAAAAATGATTTTTGTATAACTTTTTATCACAAGCACACAAGTGTGATTGTAGATCAGCTGTTTTCGCTACTTTTGTGCGACGGCCTTGTATTGCGAAAGAACATACACATTTGAAACTTGGAGAGGTTTCCACCCGACAACGATGATATGTATAAAGCCCACAGACAGGATTAACCACTCGTTCTGAGCTTGTAGATCTGCTCTTTTCGCTACTGTTGCAGTACGCTCCTCTGACCGCCAATTTACACGAAGAAAAAAGATGTAAAAACTTGAATGGAGATACAAGGTTTCGCATGGGTCCCCCCCGCGTCACCAGCAACGACATATACATTCCCAAAAGGTAAAAGGAAGTTGAACTCTCGGGCTTGACTCGGGGTGTGTGTGTGTTTAAAATAGACCGCCTGGACGTGGAAGTGATATTTATAAGTCAGCATTTGCGTTGCTATGCGTCCCTGTGACACCAGACACCACAACTAAATGGTTTGCTTGCGTCAGAGGAGCGTCCTACAACACACTTTGTCACTTTTGGGAGTTCACCCCCCCTGCCACGCGCTTATGGGGGAGCGCGTGGCGCCAGGCACGTGCACACATAGACATCAAAGGGGGCTTGAGCCCCTGCCCTTTTTTTACCCGTCTGTAAAAAAGTGCCCTCTCCATGACCATGAATGCAGTTTTTACTATTGTGAAAGAAATGCAAATGCCCCCTCTTTCCATGCCATACCTGAAGGCAGCATCCAAGAGAATTGCCTTGTCCAAACTCTCCTGAACTTGGGGACTTGAGCCCATGCCCTTTTATCTGTCTGTAAAAAGTGCCCTCTCCAGACCACGAATGCAGTTTTACTATGGTGAAAGAAAAGCAAATGCCCCCCTTTCCATGCCATACCTGAAGGCAGCATTCAAGAGAATTGCCTTGTCCAAACGCTTCTGAATTTGAATGCAGCATCTTATGTTGAAATAATTGCCCTCTCACTCTGTGTAGAAATCAAGCGTCGAAAATAGCCGACCTCCAAGCTCACAACGCGTTGCACCGTGGCGCGTTGTGAGCTTGGAGGTCTGCTTTTTTCGATATTTTCACCAAAAAGGCCCTTTTAGAAATTTCAGCCCCTGCCTTTCTAAAATTCTCTGCACGTCCCTGCGTGACGCAGGGGTGGGGGGAGGGAGGGGCGAGGGGAGCGGAGGGGCGCCTCCGTGTGCCTGGGCTCGTGGCGTCACTCGCTCAACAGCTGACTGTCAGATCACATTATTATTGTTACGCTGGGTGAGTGAGTCGTTCAAAGCGACTTATTTTCAGCGGGTTGAAGGGGTGTCCGTGATTCTTCACTCAATTAAAAACGTTGTGCAACGTGCCACAGTGTAGAAGTACCAAAGGATTGACACCAACATATAGGCTACTTAAAGTACCAAGCATAAACGTACTCGTTGCGCAGAGCTGTCCATTTCACAGACCTAGTAATGCATTAGTATGTTTTAATGTTGCAGCTGGTGGTGATTTTAATGACTTTATGTGCTGCTTGGTACATTATTATACACCTATAATAATGCATATTTATTTATCGCTTAATGCACATTTTGTATTAAGAATCTAAATCTGGAAAGTAACTAGTAACTCTTTGGCTGTTAAATAGTGGAGTAAAATGTATAATATTTGCTTCCGAGATGCCAGCTATAGTAAAAGTAGGCCTATATAAGAAATGGACATATGTACTAAAATTGCAGCTGGTGGTGATTTTAATGACTTTATCTGCTGCTTGGTACATTATACACCTATAATAATGTATATTTATTTATCGCTTAATGCACATTTTGTATTAAGAATCTAAATCTGGAAAGTAACTAGTAACTAGTAACTAAGGCTGTCAAATAGTGGAGTAAAATGTATAATATTTGCTTCCGAGATGCCAGCTATAGTAAAAGTAGGCCTATATAAGAAATACGTACTAAAATTAAAGAACCCCCCCCCATAAAAATTGAGCTCAAGTACAGCACTTATTATACTTTCCGCAGCATATTTTCAGTGTCGACTCCTTTTTCGTGGCAATTAGGGTACGCTTATGAATTATCCTTAGGAATGTCCCTCCCCCCACATGGAAGCTTAAGCCTAATCATGCTCCATCGTTGCATGTCGAAAAATAGCAGACATCCAAGCTCACAACGCGGCGTGGAAGCGACGCGCTGTGTCTGCCGTTTTTGACATGCGACACCGTCGCGCGACAAAGTATAGGATACACTGGGCTTCAGCCAGAAGCCGGGGCTAAGACGGACGGAGAAGATGGAAAAAGGGGCCATGCGATATGAGATTTGACAGGTGCTCCCTGCCTGCCGCCATAGCCTCTTCCTGAGCGCCTGGCACCTCACGCTGCCCCTGCGTGCGTCACTTATTTGTGCCTTTACACAGTAACACATGCCTGTCATTCCAGGGAATGCCAAGTTGCTGGGGGGCCGGCCTGTCAACAAAACAAAAGCCCTGCACTGAAGGAAAAGTTGTTGCTACTTAACCACTTTAGCCCTGCCTTCCCGAATTTTGGGGCATGTGCAGAAAAAAGAAACACAAATAAATAAGTTCAAAATGTTAACGTGTCGAGTTGTTGTGTTGTAAGTGGACAAAGAGGAAGGAAACCCTAGACTGCTTTTGTAGTTTGTTTTTCCAGTTCAGGTTACAAGCTACAGCAGATTAAACACATGGCAGGTTAGTGAGCAACCCAGCTGCAGCTCGTCAAATTAATAATGAGTGTGTTAGATTCAGGTGTGCCCCCAGGCC
>NC_137813.1:61900999-62038499 GCF_963921795.1 Nannobrachium achirus
TGAAAACTAGGGTTTCTACCCCTTTAAATGGAAATGAATTTGGGACTTTCAACTCGTGATTGCACGTTGTGCAGATCTCGAGCCAACGTGGGCTGAAGAAGCAGACTTGAACAGGGAATGAACTCGACGCTTCTTTAATCAGCGGAGTTTAAACCTGATTGAATCAAACTGCTGCGCAGATGAAGTGCAGATGAACAGATGAAGCATGCCTAAGGCAGAAACAGCTTGAGGCGGAGGCCTGCGTCAGAGGAGCTCTCTGATGAGCACTGGCGCACACGTCAGGAGACTACCAGGCCTTTCACTAATGGCTTTTATTATCTGACCTGCTTTCAGGTCATCCTGTGGAAGGGTTGTGTTGCTGGGATGAAGGAACACATGTTTTAGTTGACTGGTTAGGGTCTGTTCCAAGAGAAAAGGCCTCAACCTACAGTATAACTCATGAAGGGCCTGTGGTGTAAAGTTGCTAAGTACATTACTGTACTTAAAGTAGTAGTTCACCCCCAAAATTACTTTTTTTCTTTGATTACTCATGCCATGGAGCGTAGAGTTCAATAATATTTTTTGTTTTTTGTCGCATTCCTAAGACAAAAATGTGATAACAATAAATTTACCCCCATTCGTTCCGGATGGAGACCCGTTTCGAAACGGTCAATGGGGGTAAATTTACTCGAATCAAATTTTTGTCTTAGGAATGTTACAAAAACCCAAAAATATTATTGAACTCTACTCTCCATGGCATGAGTAATCAATAGAAAAAAAGACATTTTGGGGGTGAACTACTCCTTTAAGTACATTTTTTAGTTATTTATACTTTACTTGAATAATTCCAATTTCCAATACTTTTACTTCTACCCCACTACAGCTCTGATCCAAATACTGTACTTTAACTCCACTACATTTATTTGAAAACTTTAGTTACTAGTTACTTTACAGATATAATATTATAAAACATACATGAACCACTTTAGCCCTACAAGCTAACAACGCGTCGCTATGTGACACATTGTGAGCTTGTAGATCTGCTATTTTCAAACAGTTTGTACTTTCACTTTTAGTACTTTAAGTACATTTGGATGCAAAAACTTTCATACTTTTTCTCAAGTACATTTTGAATTCTGGACTTTTACTTGTAAGGGTGCCCTCACACCAAAATACCTAGAGTGGAATCCGCCAATGCATTTCAATGAGAATGGAGCGTTTTTTTGCCAGTAGAGGATTTAGGCAAAAAAACGCTCCATTCTCATTGAAATGCATTGGCGGATTCCACTCTAGGTATTTTGGTGTGATGGCCCTCAGACCAAAATACCTACCAGAGTGGAATCCACGTTCCGCCAATGCATTTCAATGAGAAGGGAGCGTTTTTTGCAGAAATCCTCTGCTGGCATGAAACCGCTTCACTCTCATTGAAATGCATTGGCGGAACGCGGATTCCACTCTCATAGGTATTTTGGTCTGAGGGCACCCTTACAGAGTATTTCTATATTGCAGTATTGATACTTTTACTTAAGTACAAAATGTTTGTACTTTATCCACCAATGCCAATTTCCAGTACTTCTAGTCCGCTACATCTCGGATCCAAATATTATACTTTTACATCGCTACATTTATTTGATGTAGATCTTGATTATTAATTTATTATCACAAAACACACATTAACCACTTCAACCCTATATATACTGTACATTTCGGCCATTTGAAAATAGACGATCTATAAACTGCACAATGCGTCGCGATGTGACACATTGTGAGCTTGTAGATCGTCTCGTCTTTTCTAAAGAGTCGTATACATTTCGTACATTCGAAAACTTGTGAAATGGGACATACAGTATACTGCATATTGAGTACTTTCTACGTTTGGCACTTTAAGTACAATTTAATACCAATATTTTTGCACTTTTACTCAAGTACCTTTTTTATTTCTTATTTCTATTTCTACTTGCAACAGAGTATTTCTATATTGCAGTATTGATACTTTTACTTAAATAAAACATTTAAAGTTTTTCCCACCACTGATGAAGGGAAATAAAAATAAAAATAAAACAATTATCAAAAACATAAGGAGGCCAGGTTGGAAGTGGTTAAGTGTATTTGTAGTGAGGGGGTTGGGGGACTGGGAGCGAGGAGTCTTGCTTATTGACATTCAGGACACTTTCACCATGCATGGCGTCAGGGGTGTCGCACCAAATTAATTGGCCCAGGATTCACTCACATTTTGTGCTTTAACTATTGAAAAATAGCAGTTATACAAGCTCCGAGCGTAGCACTGAGTGCCGCGCTGCGAGCTTGTAGATCTGCTATTTTTGAAAAATCTTGAAAATGTGTGCAAGTCTTTTTTCAAAGTTTTTTGAAAAACCTATGTTTCTATGTCAGTGGTGCTCAAACCTTTTCCTGTGAAGGACCCCCAAAATGATATGTATTTGGCCACGTACACTTAAAAAATACATAGGCTATATTCAAAGATCTGCAAACATTTTCACGACTTTTTACAAAAATAGCAGATCTACAAGCTCGTAGTGCTGTGAGCTTGTATATCTGCTATTTTTCAACAGTTAAAGTAGAAAATAATGAAGGCCCCTCCACCTTGGGCCCTAGTAACTCAGTCCCACTTTCCCCCGCCTTGTGACGCCCCTGCATGGTGTTGCGAGTTGCGACATCCCTGTTTTATATACAGAGTCAGTGTGCGTTTGGCACGGCCTACCCTGCAAAGTCTCAGCGGTAAACCACAGCGGATGTAACCAAAAGCCTCGACAGACAGCTAAACAAAAGCGCTCTCTGTTGTCTGGCTCGGTCCACGCTGCCCCGCAGCGATGCTGAACTCAGTTAAACCTGAATTACAATGAGGATGAACTACAACAGAAAAAAAAACACCTCACATTCGGGTCAGTTGCAACAGTGGAGATTTAAGGAGAGAGAAACGGCTGAGATATCATGACTAGCACTTTTTTTGGTATCGTGTTAATGAACTGTAGCTTCCCTATTCCAGGTGCAAACACAGAAACAGAAACACCGGATCGGTTACATGTCAGCACTTTGACACATCACCACTTCGACCACCTAAACCTAACCTTAACCCTAACCTCAATAAAACACATTTAAGTGAACACAAACATTTCGAGGGTGGCAATGGCTCAGGGGTAGAGAAATCGCCATTAGAACACGGAGGGTTTCCCGAAGGGTTCCCAGTTCAATCCCGGGCTCCCCCAGAGTTAGCGTCAAAGAGTCCTTGAGCAAGGCTCTGAATGCTCCTGCTGAGCAGGTTGGTGCCTTGCCAACCTCCCAGGGACGTGCTGCCATTGGGAAAAGCGGGACAACTCCCGAACGGCCGGTTCATTCCCGGCCATTTGGAAAAAATTAAAAATAAAATGTCGGCTTTCGTTCCATTTTGGGGGCTGGGCGGCCAACAAAGTAAATCGTCACTGTTGGGTTTCAAATTTGTACATTTTTTCGCAAAGCAAAGCCCGCTTTGTCATGCAAGGCCGTCACACAAAAGTATAGTGAAAACAGCAGATCTACAAGCACACAACACCTCGCGGTGCGAGGCGTTGTGTGCTTGTAGATCGGCTGTTTTCACTAGTTTAAATCATTTTTAAAATGATAAATACAAAACAAACGGTTTTGGACGTACAAGGTTTCCACCTGACAACAACGAAATATAACTCATGTAATTGGCCCACTGGCTTGTCACTTGTCATGATCTGGAATGGCAAATCTTTGAGTAGCAGCAGCGCTATGGAGAGATCTCTCTCTATAGCACGCAACGAGGGCCTCTACAACTCTTTTTCCCGGGCTGAATCAGGGGCCCAGCACGTCCCTGCAACCTCCGGCCATCGGTGTATGAATGTGTGTGTGAATGGGTGAATGTAATGCACAATCTGTGTAAAGTGCCTTGGATAAAGGTGCTATATAAATGCACCATTTACCATTTATAGTGCAGTTTGATTGCTTCCGCTGGGCTTACAGTCGCATGAGCGATATGGTGAGTCTGCCAGCATGTTCACTCAAACATCTTCAACTCCTTTGTTTCAATGTTTTATTAAGGCCTCTGTTTATATTCCAGTCACAGAGTTTGGCATTTAAAGGGACTTTGCTATTAAGCATCTTTGACAAGCATTTTATTAAACTCTTCCATAATCTTTGAATCTTTGGTACATAAGATAGTGAATACGAGTATCTCATCCAAACCTTTAGTGGGATATTAACTTAGTTTAACCATTTGAAACCCGGCATCCATATTCTGAGGAGAAATAGCCAAACATAGCCCATCTACAAGCCCACAATGTGTCAAGATTAGGTGTAGACAGAATAGCCAGACCAAACTTCAGGTCCAGTTTACCAATACGGCAATCTGGCAAAGAAAAGGGGGACACCCACTCTGTCTGTCCTCTTCCTTTTCATAAGCGTAAGCGATCATGACTCTGTCTCAAGAGAATGCCAATACGGTAAATGTGGTTTAAGTGGTTGAAAGGAGTTATAACAAACATCCTTACATGGGCACAATTACACTAAACAAACTCAGCACAACCACCTTACCGAGATGGCAACACATTTGACTGTAAAAGCAATACTCTTTGTTCAACCACTTTAACCCTGTTGTCCCTTTTGGGACCATGTTGGTCATGTCATTACAGGCACAAAACAAACAAACGCTGAGCTACTCTTGCCATTCTTAATAAAATCAAGAAGGCCGTAAGTGTTCAACATTGTTTTTGGTAAGCTCTAAAGCTAAACTATGCACCATAAAAGGATGACACTGGTGATTGCATTTGAAAGCAGAAACATTGCCATTCAGAAGATTGACTTCCAATGAAGGTGTCACCTAAACCTAACCTAAACCCTAACCCTAACCTCAGTGGGAATATTTCTGAATGGGGATGTTTCTAAGTGGGGGTGTTTCTGAATGGAGGTCTGCCCCCTTTGAGAGCTTGTCTCAAGCAATCTCACTATTCTGCCTCATGTTTCATAGATGATGCAGATAATGTATTGCTGCAATGGTTTTGTATTCTGTTTTTCTGTTGTGTTATTCGTGCTAACTATATATTTCTAGGATTATTTTGTACGTACACGATGCCTTGTTCATTTAATAAATAGATTCTGTCCGTCTCAAATCAACAATTAAAGTTAAAGTCATCTCTAGTCGTGTTACTCCATCTCATGCGTGGAGAAAAAAAGAAATCCTAATAAAGCCAAAGTGCTGTTGTTGGTGTCGGTTTCTCCATTGGAGAGATTGTGACATACAAGCATTGCACAATATTTATGGGAGATAAATATTATGACACTGCAGGGTGGAAAATGAGTCTGGTGTTTGTCTTAGAAGCAGCGCTGTTCATCGGATGATCTAATCCTCACATGGAGAAAACACATGAACAACAGCACTGCATCAAGGCTGCGCTGATAAACACATCGTCGCTGTCGGGTAGAAAGCGTCAAATCTCCTTATTTGAACTTTCCGTGTTTCTTTCTGATGATCATGAATGAATGTCTCATTTAAAGATGCAGTGCCATGTTTTTTCCCCCCCTAAAACATGATTATCAGGTATTATGATTATACTTGGAGGAAGATCCTTTTCCAAAAAAGTTTACAGAAAGAGTTAAAATTAGGTTTTTATAGGTTATGCCTCGTTGTCAGGTGGGTGGTGACCCAGCTGAAGTTAGCCACACCCACAGTGTTGGGTGAAAGGTAAAAGGGGAGGGGATGATTATGATGTCATTTACCCACTGTTTTTGGATCGACACTTTTGACTCACAAGGTGTCAGCCTCCAGGAAGAAACCCCAAATACAAAGGGAATACCTAATTGCTCATAACAACCACACCAGGGGGTCTAATGAAGTACTGTCAACCTCATGAAAACCAGAAAAAGTACAAAACTATTAGCACCGCCACCGCCTCTTTAAAGCAGTATATTGTTTCTTTATTTATCCCCTGTTCATCAACCATTTAGCTGGGAATCTCCTGGAACCCCCTCAAGGACCCCTCGGGGTTCCTGGAACACACTTTGAGAACCACTGTCCTAATGTGAGATTTCTCAGTTTAGGACCCAAGGACCCAGAAGTGAATAAATCCCAGGAGACAGTATTAGTGGTCACCGACAGAACAAAGACTTGAACAGAGCAATACCATCTAATCATAATATTTGGCCCTCAACACAAACCATGATTGTTTCCAAGAAATTCACTTTTATATGATTTACAATAGGATATTTCGGAAGCAGAACTCTGGATTTTCACGGCGTTTGCAACCGCAGGGTTTTGGATTACAGTGGGTCAGGCTGGATGCATCTGCTTTTGATATCTCCCCCCAGGGGCGTCACACGGGGGGGAAAAGTGGGACTGAGTCACTATAGGGCCCAAGGTGAAGGGGCCTGGAATTATTTTATACTTTAGCTATTGAAGAATAGCAGATATACAAGATATACAAAAGTCGTGAAAATGTGTGCAAATCTTTGAATATATGTATTTTTTTTAAGCGAACATTTGTAACTCAAACTTTGCTTCTGGAGGGGTCCTTGCTCCTTGGAACTAAATATTTTGAGATGGGGGCTCCGTGGTCAAATACATATCATTTTGGGGGTCCTTCACATGAAAAAGTTTGAGCACCACTGACATAGAAACAGGATTTTCAAAAAAACATTTGAAATATTCAAAGACTTGCACGTCTTTCAAGATCTTTCAAAAATAGCAGATCTACTGCCGCACTGTGAGCTTGTATATCTACTATTTTTCAATAGTTATAATATGCAATTCCTGGTTGGAAATGGAGACTGTCGGATATGTTTGGTAATAACCCAATTTAATTATTTCAATAAAATGTTAATCTTGACCCCATTGACCCTGGCAAACCAATTTTGGTTACGGTTTCAAAATCTTTCAAAAGTCCTCCAAATTGGCAGCAACAATAGCAGTTCTACACGCTCATAGTAATGCAATCGTGCAACACACTGTGAGCTTGTGATCTGCAATTTTCACTATCTGTTGTACGGCAAGGTATATAATAGGGGTGTAACGATACATTTTAACGATACGCATCACGATACATGGGCGATATTGGTTCATTCATGGCGATACGATTCAATGATTTAAAATTGATATAGTAACTAATTAGCAAATAATTTAAATCTCTGTGAAACGTATCAATAGTGAATGTTTCTAAGGGTAAAATCTATTATTATGGATGTAAATAAGTAAACACTGTGATTATGGACGTTATATTTCAATGCATATGGACAAACCCGCACCTTGACATATGGAATGGAGAAGTAATGAAACCCCTCTTTTTCATTTTCCCTCTTAAAATGTGCTAAATACAAGGCACACATACTTAGTTTCCGTACAATCAATTATTTGCACTGCAAAGCGATTCTATACGGCAGGGGTCTTCAACAGGGGGTCCGCGGAGGTACTGCAGGGGGTCCGCGAAATTATTGGTTTAAATATATATTTTTTTTTTTTCATTTTTCACATTTATGTAAAAAAAAAATCATGATTCTATCCATTTTGAATAGCTTGCATACATGATTACTATGCAATTGACAGATTGGTGATATTATTGACATTGGTTCTCAGTTAATATTTAGAAATGGTAGTGGTACGGTCCACCCTGCTCGCTGTAACTTGTACATGTTTAAAATAAAAAATATGTCGTAGACCCGACCCCCCCACCCTACGAGGTGGTAGGGGGTCCCTGCTCCATCTCCCCATCAGTTTGGGGGTCCCTGGCCTGAAAACGTTGAAGACCCCTGCGATACGGATTATCTGCATTGTAAAACGCTACCAATACGATACCAAGCCAAAACGGTACGATATATGCTTTTACATATCGATATAGTAAACTGTATCATTGCAAATTAAAATCCATTTTCCGATTCAGTTACTATATCGCTACACCCCTAGTATATAAGGATGAGCACTTTGCTCAACAAGCAACCCCCCCACCCCCGCTGTTTATGTTACACATGGACAGGGACATGCTGGGCCCCTGATTCAGTCCGGGAAAAAGAGTTGGAGATGCCCTCATTGCGCGCTATAGAGAGAGATCTCTCTCTATAGCACTGCTACTGTACTTGATTTGCCATTTCAGATCATGACAAGTGACAAGCCAGTGGGCCAATTACATGAGTTATATTTCGTTGTTGTCGGGTGGAAACCTTATATGTCCAAAACCGTTTGTTTTGTCTTTATCATTTAAAAAAAGACTTAAGCTAGTAAAAACAGCCGATCTACAAGCACACAACGCCTCGCGGTGCGAGGCGTTGTGTGCTTGTAGATCTGCTGTTTTCACTACTTTTGTGCGACAGCCTTGTACGATGAAGCAGGGCTTTGCTTACGATGAGATACGAGGTTTCTGCCCGACAGTGACGATTTACTTTGTTGGCCGCCCAGCCCCCAAAATGGAACGAAGGCCCACATTTTATTTTATTTTTTTTCCTAATGGCCGGCCTGGACCGGCCGGGAATGAACCGGCCGTTCGGGAGTTGTCCCGCTTTTCCCAATAGTCGAGGACCCACATGGCCAAAAGCTCAAAGAAAAGAGGGGTACCTGTGATTTTCTGCCGTACTTTTTATTTCAGTTTTATCTATTAGGTTGGTCATTAACTCTTTTACTGCCACAGAATTGAACAAAAAGCTCCATCCACTGCCAGCTAAATTGAGAATTGTCGCTCATCTTTGAAGGCCTACTGGAGAAATTTGGTTTCGACTATAAAGACAACAATTATATGGCAACGTAGAATAGAATGTCTACTTTGCAACAGAAAAAGATTTCGAGCTTTTATCTTGTTCTGTTCATTAGCTAGAAGCTGCAGAATGTGGCCTAAAAACAGCTCTTTGAGAACATAAAGCTGAGAAAAATGCATTTTTGTGAAGAATACATTTTCAGGCAGAAATCTCTCTTTAGCCTTTTATTGTTGGCTTCAGTAACATCACACCTATGATCAGTGGTTGTTTACAAACAAATTCAAAAAAATAAAAACAAGAAAAAGTGTCTTTTTACACACTTTTAGTGTGTAAGAGAAGTAAGAGCAGTAGTAAGAGCAGTGCAGAACATTGACACAGTGACATGAGCTTCAGCCTGAATCCTGCTTCAGCTTTCAGGGTTCTCTTTATCTCACTGTGACACTACATGTCTACAGAGTGTATATGTGTGTGTGCGTGCGTGCGTGCGTGCGTGCGTGCGTGCGTGCGTGCGTGCGTGTGTGTCATTCAGCCTGCACAGGGCCTGGGGCTCCATTCTGTTTCACTCCAGCCAGGCTCCTCCGGAAGGGCTCCACCGGGTCTGCTGAACTCGTACACGAGCCCATGGTCGATCTGTAAATTATACAAATACATAATTACTATAAAATACATGAAAAATAGTACACCTTCAAGCTCACAACGCGTCACAGCAGAATGCGTGACGCCCTCTCTCTCACACACACACACACACACACACACACACACACACACACATCCTTGTGTGACTCGTACACGAGCCCATGGTCGATCTGTAAATTATACAAATACATAATTACTATAAAATACATGAAAAATAGTACACCTTCAAGCTCACAACGCGTCACAGCAGAATGCGTGGAGGTTGGGGGCCTACTATTTTCATCAAAAGGCCGTTTTAGAAATGTCAACCCCTGCCTCTCTAACATTCTATGCACTTCCTGCTTACCACACAAATATATATATATATATATATATATATATATATATATATAGTAATTATGTAAAAACAGCATTCATGGTCTGGAGAGGGCACTTTTTACAGATGGATAAAAGGTCAGGGGCTCAAGCCCCCTTTGATGTCTATGTGAGCATGTGCATGGTGCTAAGTCTGATTTACAGAAAAAAGTTTGTTTTTTCTTTACCTATCCTTGTCCTTGGACGACCACGATGTGGAAATGAAGAAGTAGGCTCATCATCATCGTCGACTCATCATCTAAAATCATAGCCAGGAAAATATCAAATAGTTTATATCTAAACAAATCAATTTACAATTTTGACATTTAGCAAATGACTTACAATAAGTTCATATATAACATAAAATGCAGTTATAGTAAATAGTTACCATGCATTTACTGTCACAGTGAAATTCCCTTTATACCCTGTATACCTATATAAAATGTCACAATGCAACATAGCTCTGTTTACACAAAGCTGTACTCCCTCCAACTATGTTCCCCATTTTCAACAGTTTTTATTTGTAACACTTGCTTTGGCAATGTAAACGTATGTTTTCTCATGCCAATAAAGCTCCTTTGAATTGAACTGAAAAGCTACATCATCAGCTACTGATGATGATGATGATGATGACGATAAAAAGAAACCTCTCCCTCTCTCTCACACACACACGCATCGTACGCACGCACACACAAACTAAGCCAATAAATCCTAAATTCCCATCAAATAATCTTAGTAGGCTGTGCAGTGCACGTACACTACACGCGGTACGTGCACGCGCGTGATAGGAACTCCACGTGTGTCCTGAGTAGCGACAAAAACAAACAAAGCACGTGGATCCTAACTGCTTGGATCAAGTTACTGATCCGGTCCGGATACGGAAACATTTCTTGCATGTATGTGTACGTGTAAATAGCCGGATGCAGTAGGCGGGCTCTAGACCGGATCCCAATGTCGGAGTGGCAACACGTCGCAATGGAAAACCGTTACCCACTGACCATCCCCCCATCCCAGGCTTCCAGTTCCACACGGATGCTCTGTTATCACACAGTATACAACTATATACAGTATACAACTATACAATACATACATGCACTGGATTGGAAGTCTTACTTTGGACAGTAGAATCGTGGCCTCTGTTCTCCGAGGGGTCTCTACGCGGAAGCCATTCTTCATTGGCCAAATCGCCCAGTTTGTCCGTCTTTTCGCGGCGGTACATGGGTCTCTGCTGCTGCGGCGATGTGAGCCCCCGGGCGGGGGGATCCATCCTACACGGGGGTCGAGCTCCGTCGGGATCGGTTTCCACAATATCACGAGGCTCTTGATCCATTTTTGGACCCCGGTTCTTCGCGACTGGCACCATCTTAGTCTGGGATCGCTTCCAATTTCGGGCTTTTGATCCGGTCGGGAGCGGATGACGTCCTACGTTCTTCAATCTTTTTATCTTCAATAACAATGGCTACAGTGATCTTTTTCTCTTCTTCATCATCATTATCATCATCATCATCGTCATCATCACGACCACCACCACCATGGGCGCTGGTCCTGGGTCACCAACACGGGTAGGTTGTGTAATCCTAATTCTAACAAAGTTTATTTCTATCGGTCAGGGGGGGTTGGGTCGCACTTCGGCGGAATGATACCAGCAAGTTGAGGCTGAGTTGGCCTAATACATCTCAATATTCTAGTACTGCTAAATACTACTACCTACTACAATTACTATACTACTAATACTATAAAACAACTGATTTCCGACAAAATGATCGCTTTTACCAACGTTTCTCTCTCTCTTTCTCTACTAACAGCCCGATGCATAAAACAATATAGTCCCTCAATGCTGCTAGCAGCTAGCAGTGGCGTCAGTTCAGAACAAGCTAAGGTATGGCAACATGACTGGTGTCTGGTGAAGACACCAGTCATGTTGCCATACCTTAGCAACAGGCACGATGAAAAGTACATTTTTATTATTTCCCCCTGTCAAGGTATGGCAGCTGCATACCCCTGCCATACCCAATTGACGCCCCTGGCAGCTAGTCGCTCTGGGCAGGCGGAGCCAGGACAGTCTGTTTACTTTTTTTTTTATGAAAGGTTTCCGGCTGTCCTCAAAATGACACAGACGACCAATTATGCATTCAAAAGTTGCGCAAGGACGACTTTTATCATAATCCATAAAAAACATCAAACGAACGAACGGGCGTATTGGCACAGACGTCCCTGGAGGATTGGGGCGAACAGGAACGTTCAAAGCAGTATAAGAGTTAAGGTCCACAGAATGAGAGGCCTGCTCTGCCGGAAACATCGCGAAAAAAAGTTATGCCCATTTGTATATTCACTGTCCCATTGACTCCACTAGAAATATTAAAAAAAGAAAAAAAGTCTGCTTTAATTAGCATGTGAGGGGTCAAATTAGGGATTCTTCGTGATTCTGAATCCATTGCAAGCATTTCTTTTGCATGAAAAACATTCCTTGGGCAAGATATCAACCCCCCAAAACAGTCAAAAGTGATGAGTCATCACTTTTTTTCCACTTTTCACAGTTTTGGGCTGCCGAAAAGTAACCCAAGCAATGTTTTTTATGCAAAACAAATGCTTGCAATGGATTCAGAATCACGAAGAACCCCTAATTTGACCCCTCACATGCTAATTAAAGCAGATGTTTTTTATTTTTTTAATATTTCTAGTGGAGTCAATGGGACAGTGAATATACAAATGGCCATAACTTTTTTTCGCGATGTTTCCGGCAGAGCAGGCCTCTCATTCTGTGGACCTTAATGACCAAACTAATAGATAAAACAGAAATAAAAAGTACGGCAGAAAATCACAGGTCCCCTCCCATTTTGGGGACTGGGTCCCCGACTACAATGGCCAGCACGTCCCTGCACATGGAACGGTGTGCGTCAGTATCGCTCGCTGACCCGCTGTGCTTCCCCCCATGGCGGCTGTTTCATGTGGACTCCGTGACATCATGAGGATGGAGAGCTATCTCCATGGGTGATTACCCAACACCAGCTCAGGAAATGTGTTTCCAATCGGCCCTGCCTTTTCACAGGGATTGAGAAACACGCTTGCAGGCAGGGACGTCGCACCAAATTCTGGGCCCCGGGTATACAAGGATTCACTGCGGGCCCCCCGTGAATGTTCTTCATAGGGGGAGCTGGGAACGCATTATTACGCATTATTTTGTGCTTTAACTATTGAAAAATAGCAGATCTAAAAAAAAAAATAGCAGATCTAAAAAAATAGCAGATCTCACAGCACGGCACCGAGTGCCGTGCTGCGAGCTCTGCTTGTAGATCTGCTATTTTTGAAAAATCTTGAAAATGTGAGTCTTTGAACGTTTCAAATCCTTCTATTCGAAGTTTTTTTTAGAAAAACCTATGTTTCTATGTCAGTGGTGCTCAGACTTTTTCATGTGAAGGACCCCCAAAATGATATGTATTTCGCCACCGACCCCCATCTGAAAATAGGCCTATTTAGTTCCAGGGACCCCCCCCCCCGCCCCCGGAAGCAAATTTTGAGTTATGAATGTTAAAAAATACATAATATTTGAACACGTTTTCACGACTTTTCAAAAATAGCAGATCTACAAGCTCGCAGCGCGGCCCCTCCACCTTGGGCCCTAGTAACTCAGTCCCACTTTCAACCCCCCCCCCCCCCCCCACCCCCCCGTGTGACACCCCTGATTACCGGATTTGTTGGTCAACCGAGGGTTCCTTTCCTGCCCTGATAGTCTCCCCCGCTCGCCTGTGTTACGTCACCGCCTCTGTCATCGTTGCGTTAAGTCCCCGTAGGGATACGGTACGCCACGTAAATTAAAAAAAAACTGTTGTCACTTAGGCATGGTGGTCTTTTGGCAGAGCTGCAGTGGGGAACATGTGGTTTCAAGCTTGTGAAAGACAAGACGAGCGAGGTTGTGATTATCGCGTTGCATTTTACGGTAACACAACCTAAGAAAATGTCCTGCTTTGGATGGTGAAAAGTCATCGTCTGTGTGTTGCCTGTGAAGATCGTTTTTTGGTGTGTCACATGCAACAGTAAATGTGTAAGCTATGCATGTTGTTTTGTGAAGCATTTCTCTCCTTATTTTCCCTGAGCCACGTCTAACTCTGAGAGTGTATATCTCTGCTGTCGGGCCGAAACTCCAAAATGTTCATTTTCGGGAAAATGAGCTCAAGTGGAGTTAAGAGGTTTTGACCGAAGCACTTTTTACTACTTTTCATTGGTTCAATATTATTTTAACCAACACACAGACGTAAAGGGTGTTCAATAGCACAGCTTTATGAAAAAAAGAGTTGGCCAAACGGGTGGAGTTAGCTGGTCTGGTAGAAATGTGGAGCTATAGGAGGTTTTGTCCAAAGCACTTTTTACTACTTTCCATTGGTTCAATATTATTTTAACCAACACACAGACGTAAAGGGTGTTCAAAAAAATCTAAAACCTCAAAAATGGAGTTAGAAGTTTTTGGCCAGAGAGTGACAAATGGAACCAAATTTGTCTCTCTTTTAACCCATTTAGGCCTAGAATTATTGAATGCTTTAACCAGTGAAAAATAGCAGTTGTAGATCTGCTATTTTTGAAAAAGTCATGAAAATGTGTGCAAATCTTTGAATATATGTATTTTCAAAGTGAACGTTTGTAACTCAAATTTTGCTTCTGGGTGGTCTCTGGAACTAAATATTTTGAGATGGGGGTCCGACGGTCCGTGGCCAAATGCATATCATTTTGGGGGTCCTTCACATGAAAAGGTTTGAGAACCACTGACATAGTAGTCTCTCAAAAACAGACTAACTGAGCTCCAGTTAAGTGAAAAGCACCTTTTCTTTGACAATGGCTGGCCAGATTACTGACATAGAAACAGGTTTTTCAAAAAACCTTAGAAGGATTCAAAAGACACTTCTAGAATCGGGTCAAAATTCTAATTTTCACAATTTTTCAAAAATAGCAAGCTCGCATATCTGCTTGTATATCTGCAATTTTTCAATAGTTAAAGCCCAAAATAATGATACACAATAATGTGTTCTTAAGATCACCTTTTTGGCAGGAATATGCCTGGAAAATCAATATAAGGTACTTCCAAACACCTCTGGCAATATCTAAGTACCACTCAAACTCCGGTTGCTGGAGGGAATGTGGGGAGAGCTATGCGGATCACACCCATATTTTTTTCACATGTCCCAAAATACAAACTTTCTGGTCAAGAGTGACACAAATAATAGAACAAATATTTGGGAGAGTTTGAAATTTACAAAACCACAATATACTTCTGGGAACATGTCCCCAAGGTCTGCAGAGCGGAGATTTATATCTCTTCTGGATTTTGAGAATTACAGCACTCAAACAAATATCAAGGGGTTGGAAAAGTTTGGAACCTCCCAGGGTGGATAAATGGTTGGACAAAGTGGAGGACATGTACTCTATGGAGAGGGTGACATATAGAATTAATGGTAAGGAAAACGTTTTTGAAAAGAGGTGGGCCGCATATCTATTAAGTAAGGATGGCATGCCCACATAACCCCTCTTCTTTTTGTTTCGATCCATTTTGTTTTGTGTTTTTGTTCAGACCAAGGGTGTTTTAGGCACGGACGTCATGCGAAAAAGCCTCTTCATTTTATCTTTATTTTATTTTATGTATTCCTATTGTGTTGTTAAGTAGGTGGTGTTTTTTTTTTGCACGTGTTATGTAAAAAAAAAAAAGAGAAAATAAAATAATTGCATCTGTGGATATAAAATGTGAAATATGAAATGTAAAATTGAAATTATTGCAATAAAAAGTATATAAAAAAAAATGTGTACCCATTCTAAATGGGAAACACTCTCAGAGTCATGTCTAAATTTCCCTGAGATGTGTCCTTAGTTTCCTGAGTCACATCCAAGGGTGTACAAAGGGAAACAAACAGACCCTTATGGGTTCATTTAGTTCCACGTGTTCCGGGAAACATGTTACAGCCATCATGGGCGGCCCTCTTTTTTTCTTTCTGTCCCTTTTTTCCCCCTACAGCAAATGAACCAACTACTTTGAACTCTTCCCATCGGAGGAAACCGCAAAGGTGTGTCTGACAGCTGTGGAGGTCGCGTAACAAACGCAGTGATGTCATGGGAAGTAGCTTCTTCACAGCGCTCGGTTTCCCTTTCATCCGAAACAGCTGAGCTACTTTGTGGAGTTGGATTTTCCTGTCCGAACCTCATAAACGTCCATCCTCCAGCACCCCTCCCCCGTTGTTGCAGAGGCTTGCTGTTGTCTTTCTACCTCCGAAAAGAAAAGTTGAATTTGTACAACGATGTGTTTAGTTTAGTTTATTTGATCAACTCATACATTTATACAAGTCGTACATCCACATAATCATTGTTACAGGTGATCAAAAGGAATAGGCTGAAGCTGAAAGCTTGTGAATGCCTATCCTACGTATTCATGAATTAAGACATTGATTACCGGTAGTTATAAGAGTGTTCAGATCATTTTTTTTGTTTTTTGAAAAAATAAAAAAAGAGAAAAGAAGAAGAAAGAAAAAGGAAAAAAAGAAAAGAAACAAGAATGTATATATACAAAAAAACTTCATTTGCGCAGCATAGAAACCAGTGGCTTTCCACCGCCCATATTTTTTTTTTACAGTCTACGGTCGACACCGAACCTCTTTGGCAGAAATAGCATGATCTACAAGCTCACAACACGTCGCAAACGCAGTAAGTCACAGGGGCGTATGTGCTACCTATTGGGACACTGGTTTACCCCCCTGTAGACACAGGGGTACAGAAGGTCTTGTCTGGAAAGAAACCGAATGCCCTCTATATACCTTTTAATCTTCCACCAACATTCTCCTGAGTGTTGCGTAGGACAGAGGGTGTTGTGAATTGAGTTGACCCTCGCATGTGGACGTCAGAGTCTCCCTGTAACGAAGGGGTGACGGTGAGTTTTATAATCATGCGATGGAATTTCTTTCTTGATCATGTTCTTTTATTCATTTACGTTCTCTGTATTCTCTTTTTTTTTCTCCATGTAGTCTCGGCACCGCTGTATCACACGACAAGTTCTGAAGTTTATTCCACACATGTACAGATCTGGAAGATAACGAGAGATGGTAAAAAACATAATGTGTAGGAATAGAACATACATGCATGCATGAAGACATCCGTATAATCGTCACAGAGGGAGTAAGTGTAAGTATATTTACTTTGGTACTGCACTAGAGGGAGTATAAGTGTAAGTATATTTACTCGGGTACGGTACTTTTACTAGAGTATTTCAAGTTTTCAGTACTTTGTGCTACAGTAGGCTACTCCACTACATCTCAGAGGCAACTATTGCACTTTTTACTCCACTACAGTTATTGGAGCCTTAGTTGATCAATCTTTAAACAGAAAATACATTTTCAATTAAGGTTGGCAATTTCAGCGAGTCGGGAGATAGAGAGAGTAACCATTCATGAGCTTCAATTTTATAGTGTTCCAGTTTATCCTGTATCAAGTTTGAGTTCTCTCGCCTGATTGGATATGGGTATCCCGACCTGAACGTGACTTACATTTTGATTCCTTACCTATAAAACATGGCCACAGCAGGGTTTGTCTGGAGAGCTACCGAATGCCCTCATGTTTTGAACCAGGCACCAACATTCTCCTGAGCGTTGCGTAGGAAGGAGAGTGTCAGTGTCAGTGTGTGTGTGTGTGTGTGTGTGTGTGTGTGTGTGTGTGCGTGTGCGTGCGCGTGCGTGTGTGTGTGTTAGAGAGAGACAAGTGAATTACAGCTGGAATTCCTCAGGCTGGGTTGCTTACATTCCTACAGCAACACAAGACACCCTGAGAGTGATTTAAAGTCAAAGTCAACAGCTGAATATACAAGAGGCTGTTACTTCACTGTGTCCCAAACAGTGGCTCGGGACCCAGGTCTGGGTCAAATATCCCCCTTTTTGTGTATTCCATTAAAAAGAAATATACATGTATAAAGATTTATTGTTGTCAGGTGGAAACCTTTTGTGTATAAAACCGTCTGTTTTGTCTTTATTATTTTGAAAATGATTTAAAATAGTGAAAATAGCAGATCTCACGGCGCGAGGCGTTGTGTGCCTGTAGATCTGCTATAACAAAATGTAAGAACCAAAATGAATTAAGCGACCCATAAAAATGTTTTCCGCGGCGCACAAATGTGTCCCGTCCCACTGTTTGGGAACCAGTGCACAGTAGAACCCGCTGCCACTGGTTGGTGGTGGTGGTGGTGGTGGTGGTGGTGGTGGCGGGTCCTTGACCAGAGGAAGCCATGAGCGGTGGGAGGGGTCGCGTTCCCACACCCAGAAGAAGAGACGGGAGAAGCCGCTAACACAAACAGTCCGCGGCGCTCAGGAAGGAAAGGGCTCTTTAGGATCTTTATCAGATCTGCTGCTGAAGAGGAGGGTCCTCTCCCGGCTGTCACCCACCCGCCCGACACGCTGCCACAAAGAGGCACACACAGGTGACGCACACACACACACGCACACACACACACACACGCCACAGCTCCACCCACGTGCAGTCCGTCCTCTGGCTTCTATACAGCGATATATATATATATATATATATATATATATATATATATGATTGCCTGTCTGATGTTGGTCTGATATGCATGCTGAAACAGTGCTCAAATTTGGAGATGACTGACATCACTGATACCGCCGCCATGGTGACAACCACATGCTGAAACAGTGCCCAACTTTGGAGATGGCTGTCGTCACTGATACGTCTTAAATCCTACTATGACATCACTGATACCGCCGCCATGGCACCCACCAAGCTTGGCACGTATACCAGACTCTGGCCAACTCTGGTAAACTACAGTTGGCCTCTCGGTCCTGATAGGGCTTGCTGTAATAATGTTTTTATTATGCAAACCAATACATTCAATCTAAAAGCCCTTGCTAGTGCAGTTACTTTGCAACATCGAGATGTGTGTGTAATATTCAGGAACCGTGCCAAAGATGGTGCTGTGTCGGCAGAGCACGGCAGGGCAGGGCCACCAGTTTGAGTGTGTGTAATGTAATATGTGAGCCCAATCCACACACACACGCACGCACGCACGCACGCACGCACGCACGCACGCACGCACGCCTATTTTCACAATTTCTGCCTCTAATATTTGGTCAATGTTTAATTTGTCATTTTAAAGGTATTAAAAAGTCCTTAAATTGCCCCTTTAGAAATGTGCAGATACACTCTATCTATACACTTAAACTTTATGCTGGTTTCTTTACTGTTGAGTGAGAAAACAACGTTGCACATTAACCATCTGGGGGTCCCGACCCACAGGTTGAGAACCACTGCTTTGAAACGAATTGAATTGAATGGAACTGAGAGTGACACAGAGGGGATATGTGTACCAAACCTGCCAGGGGTGGGGAGGTCCGGGGGTGTGGGTGGGAGTCGAGGGTCTCGTCTAGACCGGAGCCAGTGTCCTGCATGGGGGGAAGGTGATCTTTAGCTTCTTTTTCAGTTTTTTCCAATTCCTGTCTACTCTCGCATGCTGCGATGCTGAGACGAAACCCCGCAGATTTGTCTCGTTTGTCTCCGCCGCGATCCTCACACCGTCAGTATCCTGCCTGCAACCCCCCACACCAGGCACATCAAAGGAGGCTTGAGCCCCTGCCCTTTTATCCGTCTGTAAAAAGTGCCCTCTCCAGACCATGAATGCAGTTTGCCCTCTTTCCATATGTCACACCTGAAGGCAACATTCAAGAGAATTGCCTTGTCCAAACTCTCCTGAACTTGAATGCAGCATCTTATGTTGAAAGAATTGGCCTCTCTGTGTAGAAATCCATACTCTACACCACATCTCCAGTATGGACTTGATTATGCTTAGTTCAGTGTGGTATCAAGCACCGAAAATAGCCGAACTTCAAGCTCACAATGCATCGCAGGGCAACGCGTTGTTAGCTTGGAGGTCTGCTATTTTCGATATTTCCACCAAAAGGCCCTTTTAGAAGGTTCAGCCCCTGCCTCTCTAACATTCTCTGCCCTGCCCCACACACACCCTCCCCGGCCCCCAACAGTACCTAGTACTATAGCACAAGGCCAGCACCCAAACACCACTCCCCGTTTCACCTTTAAATGCTGTAAGGTTGTGTGAACCAAAAAAAAAAAAAGAAGAATAGATAGATAGATATCATGTAACAACAATGCAACAACGCTTGGAAATCCGTTCAGGCATTCAAAATATATAGGATATAGTGTTTTCTTCAAATGTAAACAAACATGGCTGCCATGTTTGAAAGATAGAGCTGTTCTGGGAGTGAAACATGCATTTCGCGATCGCGATCAAGCTGAAACTGGAAGTAGAGAGAGTAGGGAGAGCAAAAAAAGAAAGAACATCGAACTTGTGAAACTCGTGTTTGGCAAGGCCTATTACAAACTCGGGAAACTGGTGTTTGGCACCAAGTGTGTAGTTGGCATGTACAGTTTTCCTCACAGCCTTGAGAAGGGAATACTACAATCATGTTATTGGATCATAATTAGTAGCCTAATGAATACACCACTTTAATGTTGCAGCTGATAAAGATGGGGCCGGTTTTATTAACTTGTAGATTGACTGGCTAGATTAAACAGCAACTTCAAAAAAACTACTATACTAACCAGAACATTGGATAACACGACAACATCTGAGTAGCTACATCCACACTGACCGCGAATATACCGCGTTAGACATGACTCAAGGAATAAGGTTTTGTCCACATTCAGGGGCATCACAAGGGGGCTAAAGTGGGACTGAGTTACTAGGGCCCAAGGTGGAGGGGGCCTTAATTAATTTATACTTTAGCTATTGAAAAATAGCAGATCTCACAGCACGGTACCGAGTGCTGCGCTGCGAGCTTGTAGATCTGTATTTTTTAAAAGTTGTGAAAATGTGTGCAAATATTTGAATATTTTAATTTTTTTAGCGCACATTTGTAACTTAAATTTTGCTTCTGGGGGGTCCCTGGAACTAAATATTTTGAGATGGGGGTCCGTGGCCAAATACATATCATTTTGGGGGTCCTTCACATGAAAAAGTTTGAGCACCACTGACATAGAATAGGCCTATAGGTTTTTCAAAAAACCTTAGACGGATTTGAAATATTCAGATCCGCAGATCTACAAGCTCGCATCGCGGCACTCGGTGCCGCGCTGTGAGCTTGTATATCTGCTATTTTTCAATAGTTAAAGTACCCAGGGCCCAGAATTTGGTGCGACTGTCCACATTAATATCCTGCCTGACAACCTCCTCCCAAGCCCCTCCGTCTCGTCTCGTCTGTCCTCCTCCTTGGTCCTCCGGGACACCCTGGCACCAGGGTCCGCCGCCGGGGGAGATCTACCCCTGAGATATGAGCGGGAGAACACTCCACCCAGGGGCCCCCGGTAGGTGCACACACACACACACACACACACACACACACACACACACGCACACGCACACGCACACATGCATACACCATACACACGCATGCACACAATGCACACGCACACCCCCACAGAGGGAAGACACAGACAAACCTGATACATCCTCTCTCACTAATCACAACCCAGAGAACATAACAACATAAACATCCCCAGGACAGAGCCGAGGTTTTCCCCTCCTGCGCTACGGTATAACACACAACAACACTGCGTCTTTTGGATGTGAAGGTATAGAAATTGTAGGGAGAAAAAACTTGTGTGTTTAAAGAGGCCTGAATTGTTTGTTTTTGTTTTCCAGTTCAGGTTAAAAGACGACAGAAGGGCGAAGAAGACATGGCAGGCTATTAAGCAACCCAGCTGCAGCTCATCAAACTAATGAGTATGTTAGATTTCTAGGTGTGTCCAGAGCCGTGGGTGTGCCAGTGTACACGCATAGACAGTAGTCAGCAGCATTACCGGTGCACATTTACACTCCTAAATCAAACATGCAGCTGTGTGCTGCTTAATGCTTACATCACTGTACAGTACTATGTAAGGTCAGTCTTATGCAGCCTGCCATGTTTTTCATCTGCTGTGCTGTGGTGTGTAACCTGAACTGGAAAACAAACTACAAATTCAGCCTAGGATTTCATCCCCCTATAACCACAATAACTCAACAACACACTACACTGCAACAACAAAGATAGAAAAATGGTCATGAACTTTTCCCCTGGATCTGGATGAACTCTTTTGCCGGGGCATTCCCCCGAAAACGTTAATATATCCATGTATATATATTAATAAAGGATAAAATAAATAAAATGTCCACAGTACGAACATTCCCAGATGATGCCCTGTTAGGCCCTGTTAGAGTTTATAGATGCCCTTTTAGGGTACCCCCTTATACTCATATGGGGATTACAATGCACAATATGCATTTACTTACTGGTAAACATAGCCCCCAAAATAATGGAAATTCACTTCCCAAAACTCAAATATGATTTGAACCACAGGGCAACCACACTTGCAATTTCACAAATTGCAAATGTTCTAGTTATATACTGAGTAGACCCTCCCACACACTAATTACAAACATCATGACACATTTCTCTCTATATACTCTCCCGTAAACAAATTCATGAAACAACCAGTAAGACTCCCTAATCGGGAGATAAGCGACTGTCAGGTTGCATACACAAACTTTTGAAGGCAATGGTAGCCAATCAGGAGGGAATATGGGAAATGGGAAAGATCCATGTTGATGACACGACTAGAGATACTGTGTACCGCTTTGCGTGATTTTAGGGCAAAATCTGTAGGAGTGTCCAAAAATTTGTTTTGCTAAAATCAGCCTGATGTTGGCACCAGAAGAGGGTCATGTGCAGAAATCAGGGGTGGAGATTGTGATTTTCCATCCAATCTGCGTGGTTTTAGGACAAAATCTGTAGGAGCAGTGTCCAAAAATGTGTTTTGCAAGAATCTGCCTCATGGTGGCGCTAGAAGAGGGGCATGTGAGAAATGAGGGTGGAGGTTGTGGTTTGGCAGCCAAGGAGTGTGTGTGCAAAGTCGGGGCAATAAACGGTCAATTTTTATTTATATATATTTATATTACTATTAGCACATACTATAAACAGACAATCTCGCTAATGGCTTCATTTTTGGATTCCCAATTTGTTTATATGTTCTCCATAGTCAGACTGAAAAGCACAACAAAACAATGCGTGTTGTGTGAGCTTGTAGATCTGCTATTTTCGCCAGCATGTTCGCACTCCCAGAATAGAGATGCTAGGGTTCACGTTGGTCAACCAACACTGGTACATAACAGCAGTGGTTCTCAAAGTGGGGCCCGGGGACCCCCAGGAGTTCTTGAGGTGGTTTCAGGGGGTCCCTAGCTAAATGGCTGGTAACAGCAGTGGTTCTCAAAGTAGTCCTTGAGGTGGTTTCAGTGGCATCAGTTCAGAAAAAGCTGGCAACATGACTGCCATACCTTAGCCATACCTTAGCCAGGCTGCCATACCTTAGCAACAGGCATGATACATTTATTTTAAGAAGTACATTTTATTTTTTCCTCCGTTTACGGTTTCTTGGGCTGGATATGGCAGCCTGGAACAGTTGTTCAAGTGCAGCTAAAATTGGCATGTTAGTAAACGTGCCACAATTAACAATAATGCATTGCACCTGTGCAGCTGACCTGGGAATATACCATTTTGTCAAGTGACCATTTTGTAAAATGTTGCATTTGTAGTTATTTTACTGTAATTTAACAACACAATAACCAGAACAGATAGACAAAGAGACATTCATGGATTTATATTTAAAAGTAACTTTTATTTTCCCCCCTGGACCCAGGGTATGGCAACTGCATACCCCTGCCATACCCAATTGACGCCCCTGGGTGGTTTCAGGGGGTTCCTTGCTAAATGGCTGGTAACTTTTCAGAGTGTACACATGGAACGAAACAAAATGGACCATGACGGCTCCATTTGGTTCCAATTGTTCCAGAATCATGGGGGCCTGCGGCCTAATGCTGGGTAAACTCGTGGCCCTTGAAATTAAAAAAAAGGTTTGGGTATAACTGCATTACAGAACCATATCGCACGCTCTGTCTCTCATCACCAGACAGCTGCGTGCGATTAAAACTCAAACATTCATCGGGAAGGCGTTGTGAATGAGAGCACATGCAGAAGAAGACAGTCACGCCGCCCTTCCGGGGGCTGAGGCGACTCGGGAGGCTTTCCAGATGTTCTGGAGCGGGACCAGGACAACTGACGCACATAGAAGGTCCATCGTTTTAGTCAGCGCAGAGGCCTTGGCGTCTGTTCAACTGGTTTTGACAGGCCCTGCTGCGTCTCGGAGGAACTGTCAAATCTGATTTGTTTCCCAGATCTGATCTTGAGGATTGACCGTTCACACATTTGCTAGTGATGAGATTGGATTTGACAAAACATAATATACAAAGATTGTGAATAAAGTATTCAATCAAATATACATTGTATTTTCATATCCGAATATCCTCAGTCCAGACTGAAATAGTCTCGCGTAGCCAGACAACTATTCCACAATCTCTGAATGCTATTTAGAGTCTGGAACAGCAGCTCCCTAACGGCGAGTAATGGAAACGGGCATTACCGTTCAAGAAAATATATTTAAAAATGTCATTTCTGCTAAGCAGCAAGCTAAACATGCTTATATGATTTTTATTTATATAATGATAAATGTGTGCGATGTGAGACTGAAACGGAAGTGACGAGGGGGCTTCACTTCCGCTTCATCTCGCACTCATCATTTCTTCCCCGGTTTGCCAGACTGTATGCCGGGAGCATTTGACCAAATCGCGGAGGCAACAGTCTGGCCACGCGAGACTAAGACTGAAACATCTGTAAAAATCAGACTTGAAACACATTTAAAATCACCTTGGAATGAGGTTCAAATCTGATTGACAAACGAAATTTTCAGGATTCAAATAAAACAAAAATAGCAAAGAGCAGAGCTCTACAATCTCAAAATGTCGAGCTTGCAGATCAGCTATTTTGATACTTTTGTGTGATGCTGTTAGTATGATCAAGTAGGTAAACACAGAAAAGTTAAAATATGGAGATGGGAGGTTTCTGCCCGACCGCAACGATATGTTGTCTGATCTGGGCTGCCAGTGTAAACAAAGCTAGAGTGCCCGAGGGCCTGTTGGGGTCAGGCGGTATGAGGGTCAAGCTGTGACTTTTGACATCCCTTTCCTGCAGGCACGTTCACACATAGACATCAAAGGTGGCTTGAGCCCCTGCCCTTTTATCCGTCTGTAAAAAGTGCCCTCTCCTCACCATGAATGCAGTTTTTGAAGCGGTGAAAGCCGCTTCCAAGGAGTGGCTTTGTGTGTCCCGTTCATGTCCATATATGGTCATTCCAGTCCAGAATGAACAGGTTTTATCTGTCCCGTACATCCAGAATATGTGTGTAGTGTCCGTCCAGGTTTGACGATTGGATGATTAAAAATTTCCAATGAGACCATACTTTGAGGATTGGTCAAGCTTCACAATCAATTCGGCCCTCCAGATAAAATCATTCATTCATTCAGAATTGGAAGAATGTATAGATCACAGAGTTCATAGCTCTAGAACACATAGAATAAAAGTTCACCGCTTCACTTCGAATCGAGGTTTGATTTTTACTATGGTGAAAGAAATGCAAATGCCCCCTTTCCAGGCCATACCTGAAGGCAGCATTCAAGAGAATTGCCTTGTCCAAACTCTCCTGAACTTGAATGCAGCATCTTATGTTGAAAGAATTGCCCTTTCTTTGTAGAAATCCATGCCGTTACACCACACGTCTTGTAATGACTTGATTATGCTTAGTTCAGTGTGGTATAACGCACCGAAAATAGCCGACCTCCAAGTTCACTTTGAGAACCATTGATCAACTATAGGGCCAACAAGTTAACAAGGAAAACTGAGGTATATGTTCTCACATGAACAAGGCAACCTATGCATTGCCTTTAACATTCAACGTCAAACCCGCCGTAACTGCTTGTATGCTGCCTATTTCATTGTTTCTCATTGAAGTAATCATTGATGTATGTTCAATTGTCTGCTCATCCTTTGAGTCAATGCTGCTGTTCTCCATAGCTGAATTCTGCCCTCTGCTGGATGAAAGGAGATGTCACTATTATTTCAGCTGAGTGCAAAACAAAGTATTTATAAAACAATAAAACATTGCAATGCATCTGAGTATAGTAATACAAATTAGACAATTAGTTTTCTATGACACTAAATAAATGTGCTTTAAGTTGTAAAAGTTAAAGCTCTAAATTCCACTCTGTATGACAATCGTTTCATACACAGTATTACATTTTATATTTAAATATGAAAAGTTATTTGATTTCTCAGAACACTGTACCATAACTATTGCCTTGTAATAATAATATATAGCATCTAGTGTTGGTTGAATGAAGATAATTATGCACTAGTATAACTAGTATAACTAATCAAGCTTAAGGTGGGTGGGTGGAGGAGTAGTGCAGTGAAATCTAAAAGTAGCCATTGAGCAGACTTGACCTTCAGCTACTACAAACATACAATGCCGAGCATACATAATTGTGTGAAGGCTACAGGCTCTGTGGATAACTGTAGTCCCAGTGTTAATGTTCATTTGCTTGGAAGAATAACCGCGCCTCAAGCCAAGTGCAGGCAGGTCAGGTGCATCTTAGGAACAACGTTTAAATAAAGTTTAAAGTTTACTGGAGTAAACTCTGACATTTAGAGACTTGTGTTCACAGGAAGAAGGCACAAGGTACCTCCAGTACCTTCTTCCTTCACTTCATTTGGTTGGTTCTGCAGCAAATCATCGTAAACGTGTTTTCAGATAAAATGCTGAGCCAATCGAAGTAAGGTGAAGAGGAGACAGGCATGCCACCTTCTGAAAACTGGGACAACAGTTATGCACTGTGCCAATTAGATTTGTGATTGTGTGTGTGTGTGTGTGTGTGTGTGTGTGTGTGTGTGTGTGTGTGTGTGTGTGTGTGTGTGTGTGTGTGTGTGTGTGTGTGTGTGTGTGTGTGTGAGAGAGAGAGAGAGAGAGAGAGAGAGAGAGAGAGAGAGAGAGAGAGAGAGAGAGAGAGAGAGAGAGAGAGCAACCAGTCTGTGGAGTGTCAAGCTCTGCCCCCCTGCTAGACTCAGTAGGGGGGCAGACATCAGGAGACAGAAATAGAGAGTATATCCTTACACTCCTCACTAATGACACGGACAGATGATAAGATTCACCTTCAAATCAAACACACAGCTTCCAGTGAGGAGGACAGACAGTCTTTCCACAGCTACAGGAGGGAATACTGACCCAGACTACTGGAACCTGCTGCTGAGCTGAATTCACTGTGAAAGTAAACTACAGGGAACCTTCTAGAAGAGGGAGTGTTACCGTGACTGTTTGCAGCTTCACTCAGATACAGAATGGCTTCCAAGTCGTCTCTAGAAGAGGATTATTCCTGTTCTGTGTGTTTGGACATCGTTAAATACCCTGTCGTCCTGTCATGTAGCCACAGCTTCTGTACAGCCTGTCTGCTGGAATGTTGGAGAGAGAATGAACTTAAAGAATGTCCTGTTTGTACTCATAACGTGGCTCCGACGAACCCGTGTGAGGCCTTCGTGCAGGAGAAACACCAGACAGATACAGCAGGGTCTGAGGTCCTCTGCAGTCTGCATGCTGGGCAACTCTTCTGTCTGGAATGTCAGCAGCCAGTGTGCTGTGTTTGTAGAGATCCTAAGAAACACATCAACCACAGATTCAGACCCATCGGGACCGCTGCCCTGGATCACAAAAAGGAAGTCCAGAAACTACTGAGGCCTTTAAAGGAGAAACTGGAGCTCTTTAACGAAGTTAAAACACACTATGAGCAAACCACGAAACACAACAAGATCCGGGCATGGCACGCCGAGATGCAGACGATGGAACAGTTTCAGAAGCTTCATCAGTTTCTGCAGGACGAAGAGGAGGCCAGGATCACTGCACTGAAGGAGGAAGAGGAGCAGAAGAGTCTGATGATGCAGGAGGAGATTGAGGATCTGAACAGAAACATATCAACCCTTTCAGTCACAATCAGATCCATAGAGCAGGACCTGAAAGCTGAACACATCTCATTCCTGCAGAACTACAAGACCACAGTGAAAAAACTCCAGTTCACACTGCAGGACCCACAGCCACTGGTCTCAGGAGCACTGATAGACGAGGTCAAACACAAGAAGAACCTGACCTTCACAGTCTGGGACAAGATGAAGGACATTGTCTCCTACACCCCTGTCATTCTGGACCCCAACACTGCTCGTTCATGTCTCATCCTGTCCGACGATCTGACCAGCGTGAGCCATGGAGAGAAACAGCACCTTCCCGACAACCCGGAGAGGTTTGACTGGTGGTACGACGTCCTGGGTTCCGTGGGCTTCAACTCGGGGACTCACAGCTGGGATGTCGAGGTCGGAGACAACAAAAAATGGGCAGTGGGCGTGCTAGCCGAGTCTTACCAGAGGAGAGGAAACGGAGGGGGCCAATTCTGGAGAGTAGGGTTACGCGAAGGCAAATACAAAGCTGTGTCCTCATCGGGGTCAGGCATTGATCTCACGTTGAAGCAGAAGCTGCGGAGGATCAGGGTCCAGCTGGACTGGGACGGAGGGAAGCTGTCCTTCTCTGATCCTGATACTAACACACACATACACACCTTCACACACACTTTCACCGAAACACTCTTTCCATACATTAACACTGGTCATGCTGTCCCTCTGAAGATGTTACCGGGGAGAATCTGTGTGACTCTGGAACCATGCAGTTACGCATGAAGATGATGATGATGGTGGTGATGATGAACATGATGAAGACAAACTATCCAGACTTGAGGGCCATTCACACTGAGCACTATAACTTAACAATTATGTGGAAAAAGAAGAAAATAAAAACAAAGGGTATTCATTAAATGTACATTAGTATGTTTTAATTAAATATTCAAATATCCTTTTTCAATCAAAGGTGTTATGGTCATGATTCACCTGGATCCTGGGTGGCTTGATTCTATGCTTAAAATAATTGATATAAATATGTATGTAAGAGTCCATGTGAAAAAAAAAGAGTTGAGGTATTTTACTATGAATTGTATCCGAATAATTACACCTTTTTTGTTGTACTTCTATGCAATTTTTCATTAATAGAGCAATACAGAGTCACCACACTTTGTATTGATCTCAATTTATTGTCATCATTCACACACACACACACACACACACACACACACACACACACACACACACACACACACACACACACACACACACACACACACACACACACACACACACACACACACACACGCACAAAACACATCCCAAATTCTTGTATTCTTTTTGTATGAGTGTATTTTAGATTTGGCCTCAGGCCAGTTTTTTTTCTAAGTCATGAGATGGCGGGCCAGAAGATAATGTACTATACTGGGCAGAGTCCTATTTGGGATTACTTTGAATATGACTGTGTTTCAGATAAGAGTAAACGACTTGTAGACAATGATAATACGGCATGTGGTGCATTACCCAAGGGGAAAAACTCCACAAATCTAAAAGTCCAATCGAAAAGCGTGCATGAGACGGCTAACCTAGCGTACCTTGGTTTACACTTACACGTGCACCCTGCCATACCTATTCTGGGGGGAACCAAAAATAGGAGATCTACAAGCTGTAGATAGTCTATTTTTGGTGAAGAGATTTTTGACAGAGATAGGTAGATTGAAAAAAGAATGCACCAAGTACAGTGCAACTCAAGTCAGTTTTACTCAGTATGTGGTTAAACTGAAGTGATATTGCACGCTCTGCTGGTGCACACAAGTAGGCCATACATGGCCATGAGTGCACAAGTTGCAATTTGGCACCTCAACAAAGTGCAGTTCTAGGAGCAAAAAGAGGAAAGAATGTGCCACAGAGGCACAAAAATCCAGGTCCAGGCAGGTCCAGTGCAGTTCTAGTTATTATTATTGAGGATGTATTACGTAATGGATTTAATGCCCTCAGATCCTATTTTCCCCAAACAACCTGGAGCTTTAATAGCAACCTGCAATGTGCTAGTGTCCACCAAAGGGGGCAGTAGCACTGCAACTCAGAGGGTTTGAATCATTTTGATTGATTGAAGACTTTGTTAGATTTTTTTTCATAGGAAAAGGTACAGTTTCATGACGGTACAGTTCACTGGTACAAGGTCTACTAAAAGGAGATCCTAGAAAAGACTAAGCTTATTTCCACAGGAAACCATTAAAGTATCTCATATAACATCTCATATAACATTCAATGTTATATCTCATATAACATTGAATTTCTGAACATTCAGATCCTAGATCAGTGAGTGACATTACACTCATGTTCAATTCAATGCAATGGTTCTCAACCCTTTCAGGCGGCGACCCCCAACATAATCATATTTAAACTGGGGACCCCCCACCCTGACGAGCACTAAGAGTTTGGTTTTTCTTTTGTCTGTAATTCGATGTTTTATGAGTTAAAAAAAGGATCTCTCAATGTAAATAAGCCATGTGCTTACTTGAGCTTATATCCTTTTAGTTGACCTTGTACTGTCAATCAATCAATCAATCAATCAATCAATCAATCAATCAATCAATCAATCAATCAATCAATCAATCAAGTTGTGGCATTGAATTTTGTATTAATAGCAAAAAAATACACAGCACACCAGTCCTTGTGAGGTGCCGGCCAACGGGACAAATACTAGCAAAAAAGAGTAGAGCCGCTGAGCCGCACACTCGTAGCTGCCGATGTACATTTATTAAAGGACGACACAGAATAAGATGCTTCGACAGACAAGCTGCCTTCTTCAGGGCTATACGAGCAATGGTCAAGAAGACAATAAATACCTGAAAGGCACCATGGCCGATCTGGGGGAGTGACACTCAATCAGACCGTGCATATGGAAAAGTACTGGGTTGAGAAGGAGCGCACACACATAGGTGAGGGATATGCATTACATCCATACATAGTAAATCATCAATCTCTAATTCGAATGGCCAAATAAACGTATACATACATGTATCAAAGGCCTAAACGAATAAATTGCCGAAGCAAAATATTAAATAAGAAAAATAAACAAAATGAATAATAATACAGTGCCAAAAACACCACAGTGATAAATGCAGTGTAGAGCAATAAACAAATTAGTATACACAAATCATAAGGGCTATAGAGGGCCTTGGCCTGGTTCAGTTAGTAGATATAACCAAGTAATAACTATTAGCCTATAGGAGAAACTTGCTGTAGGAGGGCCTCCTATAAAGTAAGAAGAACAGAGGCAATTAAAACAAATTCAATAAGGATCTATAAAAACGGTTTAAGATCAAAGTCAATATTAAGACCCATAGGTGACAAAGTTTTAAGAGAATAAATCCATGAAGATACAATGTTCCCCCCTCTTCTAGGCACATTAACCGTTTCAATACCAATATAACGCAGCGAGGACACAGGATGATTGGCCTCTGCGAAATGAGCTGGGACAGGGTAGTTCATATTTTTACACCTGATGGTACTGCGGTGCTCTGCAATACGGACTTCCAGTTCTCGTTTGGTCATGCCAACATAAGCCTTACCACAAGGGAAGGTCAAGAGGTAAATAACCCCAGTGGTCGTGCATGTTATTACACCTTTAATAGCAATCGTTTTGCCAGAATGAGGGTGTTTGAAGGACTGGCATTTGTGTGTGAAATTACATTGGGTACAGGCAATTGGGTATGGCAAGCTATGGCAGCTGCCATACCTTGGCTACAGGGGGAAATAATAAAATGTACCTTTCATTGTGTCTGTTGCTAAGGTATGGCAACATGACTGGTGTCTTGCACGCGCGCGACACCAGTCATGTTGCCATACCTTAGCTTTTGCTGAACTGACGCCACTGGGTACAGGAACCACATCTGTAATTACCAGCAGGAATAGGTGCTAATGTACATTGTGAAGGCATGGCAGGAGGAGGGGGTAAATCAGACTTCATGAGGTGGTCTCTGAGATTTTGACCACGTGAAAAAACAACCATGGGGGGTTGAGAGAAGGCTTCATGGAGTAACTTGTCAGACCTGAGGATATGCCAGTGCTTATTTAAAATAGTTTTAAATTTTTCAGCAACACAAGAAAGCGAGTCGAGAACATAACAGGAGACCGACCTTTATTATCTGACCGTCTAAGGAACAGTTCTGATCTGGGTTTCGAATACATTTTTTGTACAGCATTGTGAATTTGGGTTTTATTATAACCCCGGTCTTTAAACTTTTTCTGCATATCCAACAGGTGACGGTTGCAGTCAGTTGGTTTGTAGCATATACGTTTCACTCTACAGAATTGACTGTTGGGCAAACTGTTTTTTTAAGGGAAGGGGGTTACCCAGGGGGCAAACCAGCCTTTTTTTAGGAAACCTGCATTTGCCCCGACATACAAAGTTGTCCACCAGAAATATTATCTATGACCCAGTAGGATCACAACCTATATGGACAACCCGGTCAATTTGTACAACAAAGTCCAATATGGCCGCCTTTAGTTTTAATGGGGGGTGAATAGGGCAAAATTTTAAACTGAGGGATATTTCCACGAAACTTCACAGGTTGATCAATGGTATACATATGAACATTTTTTGTATTGCAAGTTTCCATGAAATCCAATATGGCCGCCACAATATGGCCGCCATAATGTAAGGACCCAGAAAATAGGTTTTGCCTCTAACTTCTGAACCAGATGAGCTAGAAACGCAAAGTTGGTGTCTATTTCATGGTGTCTGACCATGGGAGACTCAATGGAATAGCTAATTTTATTATTGGGTGTGTCTGGACCTTTATTGTGCATATTTGCAAGATGGTGGACTCCCAAAATAGAGCTTTAACATCATTTCTACCATGATTGTTGACTGCTTTTGCAAATACAAGCAATATGAATCCATTTGCTAAGATTTATGGCACAGAAGGGACTTATACCTGTATTATTCTTGAGTTTGCATGTTGTCAAAATGGCTGTAAACGAGATATTATATTTCCTGTCCGATTCTACTGTATGTAGTTGTAGCAATGACTTCAGATAAAATCAGAGACCAAAACAATGTATCTTAGAAATTATTTTTTAATTAAAAAAAAAGAAAAAAAGAGAGAGATTATCTCAATGAAATGAATGCAACTGCCTTTTTGGGTCTTTCACACATAGACATGCACATGCTTTCCAACAACTTCAGCTTCAGCTTCAGGGAAATTATAATGAACACATGATTAAAACAGGCTGCATTATAAACTAGAAATACTGTTCCTTCGAAACAGTGTGGGCTCGCTTCCAACCCAACAAATAGGATACTTTAAGGTACTGTAAGGTACAGTACCTAACAGTATTGTACTGTACCTAACCTTACTATACTGTACTGCACCTTACTGTACTGTACTGTACTGTAACTTACTGTACTTTACTGTACTCTACTGTACTGTACCTTACTGTACTTTACTGTACTCTGTAACTTACTGTACTTTACTGTACTCTACTGTACCTTACTGTACTGTACCTTACTGTACTGTACTTTACTGTACTCTACTGTACCTTACTGTACTATACTATACTGTACTCTACTGTACCGTACTGTACCTTACTGTACTGTACTCTACTGTACCTTACTATACTGTACTTTACTGTACTCTACTGTACTTTACTGTATTCTGCTGTACTTTACTGTACTCCACTGCACCTTACTGTACTTTATTGTACTTTACTGTACTTTATTGTACTTTACTGTACTCTACTGTACCTTACTGTATTGTTTTGTACTTTACTGTACCTTACTGTACTTTACTGTACTCTACTGTAACTTACTGTACTTTACTGTACTCTACTGTACTGTACCTTACTGTACTTTACTGTACTCTACTGTACCTTACTGTACTGTACCTTACTGTACTGTACTTTACTGTACTCTACTGTACCTTACTGTACTGTACTGTACCTTACTGTACTATACTATACTGTACTCTACTGTACCGTACTGTACCTTACTGTACTGTACTCTACTGTACCTTACTATACTGTACTTTACTGTACTCTACTGTACTTTACTGTACTCTACTGTACTCCACTGTACCTTAATGTACTTTATTGTACTTTACTGTACCTTACTGTACTTTACTGTACTCTACTGAACCTTACTGTACTTTTACTGTAATCCCAGATCACATCTGTCCTCCACTATGTCTGTAACCAAGGCGTTCTTCTATGTGCCACTCCAGACTGAGGAGTGGAGCATGACTTTTATTGTGTTTGTGGATCTGATTTGAAAATGCATTGGTTATCTCCCTGAAAACCAACAACAACCACTAATACGGCTGATTGTCCCTGCGGGTTCTACGATATATACTGTAAATCCCATTGCCCGGGATCCTAAAACCTTATTCTTTTTAAGTAAAATTTCTAAAACACTGCAAAACATGTCTCAAAGACAAATACAAGCAAACGTCTCCACAGTAACACAGTAACAGTTGTTTGTGTGTGTGTGTGTGTGTGTGTGTGTGTGTGTGTGTGTGTGTGTGTGTGTGTGTGTGTGTGTGTGTGTGCACATTGTAGATCAACTTCATAGCAGTATTAAGTGGTCCATCTATGTTTTTTATTAATAATAAAATCTGCAAAGTAACAAGTAACTGAGGCTGTCAAATGCTGTATTTATAGTAGAGTATATGTAACAAAAATGGAAAGTAGAGTAAAAGTACCTCAAAATTGTACTGTAGGTACAAGTACTTGTATATACTTGAGTAAATGTACTTGGTTACTTTGCAGCACCACAGAACAGCCAATGACAGACAGGCCTTTAATCACAGCTGTCTCAATCAGTAGAGTGGAGAGGGACATTTATAGATATTTGTAGTTTTAACTCAGAATATATACATCACACAGCTTAGATATTTGGATCAAATCAGAGAGCAGACCTGTGTGAAAGCAATGATATAGATAGCATATCTGAAGTGTGAACACTGCAGCCACAGCGCCTTAACATAAACATGGGTCTATTATCCTTCTCTCCACTCTGTCCCCACTCACTAAACCCATTGGAAATGCATTGGGTGCTTAAAGTTAAACATTTTTATTTTTTTATATTCATACTACAAAACATTTCAAAACCAAAAATACAAGCACACGTGTCCTCAGTAAGCTGAACACATAAAAATTTGAATGGTGTTGAATGGTGTAAGCATTTAAGAGATGAATCGCGCCAAAGTTTTGAGGAGATACTGACTGACTATAAACTAGAAAATTTGCAATTTGTGAAATTGCGAGTGTGGTTGCCCGCCCCGCCCCGTTTCGCCAGGCGATTGCGTTGTCATGTCGCATCCGAGATCGCTTGTGTTTCGTTTTGAGAGGGTTGTTCCCCCTGAAAAACACGTTTTGGCATGAAACGGTTACGTTTTGCGCGTCTGTGGCGCCCCTAAGGGTCGAAGTGGAAATGCTTTTGGGGATTTGTTGAATATCCCACCCGCGACTTGTGGTTAAAATTTGGTGTTGACTGGATGTTTCGTTTGTGATTTATGGCTATTTCTTGCGAAATGGGCCCCTCCCGTTAACTTTGGAAGCCTGTTACGGACGAACGCTATGGAGTATCAAAATATCGCTTGAATATGTTTATCGCATGGGTCCATAGATCATCTGTACCGATTTTTGTGACATTTGGAGAAAATATGTGGGAAAAAGAGCAAAAAGTGTGTTTTGAAGAAAATTCAAAATGGCGGAAAATCTATCCTGACGCAAATGGGCGGGGCCTATATTGCGAGATGCGTTATGACACAAGGAATCCAGGGAAAAAAGAATTTAAATTTTCCGACCTACGGTTCAAGAGTTAAAAGCAAAAACGTAAAGTGAGCTGTTATAGCGCCACCATGAGGCAGACTGATGTAATTATTTTTTATTTAATCCTTGTACGCATTATGAACCTCCTCTCCAAGTTTTGAAACTGTAGCCCCTATGGTTTGCGAGAGAAAAATAATTGAATGTGAGTTTTTGCATTTTCCCATTCAAGTCAATGGGGAAAATTAATTCACTAATAAATTAATATCAATTAAACGATACAACTTTTCTCTTAGCAAAGTACAAGCACACGATTCCCGATGAAGCCGGTCGATTTGACATATGGCGCGAGTGTGTGGCGCAAAAACTGTGGGGCGTGAAACGCGGCGAAATAAAAGTTTATAAGGAAAAAAAATAAACTAGAATTGACAGAGTCAATTTTGACAAGTGTGCCTGCAGCTCGCTAAATGCGCGACCTTGTGTAGCGGTTTGGACTGTGAGACCGTCCGCCGAGCCTGCGTTTCGTTGTGAGAGGGTCGGTCCCCGTGAAAAACGCGTTCTGGCACGAAACGGTTACGTTTCGCGCGTTTGTGACGCCCCCTAGGGGTCGAAGTGGAAATGCTTTTGGGGATTCGTTGAGTATGCCACCCCCGACCTGTGGTTGAAATTCAGTGTCGACTCGACCTTTTGTTTGTGATTTATGGCTATTGTTTGCGAAACGTGCCCCTCCCGCTAACTTTGGAAGCGCGTTACGAAGGAACGGTATGGACTATCGAAATATCCTTTGACTATGTTTATCTCATGGCTTCATAGATCACGTGTACCGGTTTTTAAGACATTTGACGAAAATATGTAGGAAAAGGAGCAAAAAGTGTGTTTTGGAGAAAATTCAAGATGGCGGAAAATCTATCCCTACGCAAATGGGCGGGGCCTGTATGGGGAGATGCGTCATGACCCAAGGAATCCAGGGGAAAAATAATTTTAATTTTCCGATCTACGGTTCAAGAGTTACAGGCCAAAACGTAAAGTGGGCTGTTATAGCGCCACCATGAGGCCTATTATTATTTACTATTATTAAATAATATTATTACTATTATTTTTTACTTAATCCTTGAAATCATTATGAACCTCCTCTCCGAGTCTTGAAACTGTAGCCCCTATGGTTTGCGAGAGAAAAATAATTGAATGTGAGTTTTTGCGATTCCCATTATAAGTCAATGGGGAAAATTAATTCACTAATAAATTAATATCAATTAAACTATAGAACCTTTCTCTTAGCAAGTTACTAGCACACGATTCCCGAGTAAGCCGGTCGATTTGACATATGGCGCGAGTGTGTGGTGCAAAAACTGTGGGAGGAGTAGCGTGGCAAACTTTGGGGAATCGTATGGACAGACTTAAGTAAGTAAATATGAGCGAGAACAAGAAGTGTCCCCATGCTATGCATAGGCACACTTAATAAAGTTTCCCTAGAACTATAGTGTGTTGCCCTGTTAGGGCAACCACACTAATAATGAAGATAACATACGTGTGCTCGCCTTCCAGGCGAGCCCACAATAATGCAAATAATTGCTAGTCACTATCACTGTCATGTGTACCTATCCTGCTGCATCTTGTCTCCAGTCCTTGGCAACGACACCCCAAGTAGCATGCAATTCCCTTCTTCGCACATGAACAGTTTTTCTGGCAGCCTTTGATACAGCTACATGATATTGCCTTGTCCATTGAGATAGGCCAGGCTGGCTCTGTAGATGGACAGGGGACTGCCTTCCCATCACTGAGAGACCATTCATATTCAGTGAAGCAAGAGATGTCTGGCTTCGCGATGTGTGCAGTTTTATCTATTATGGCTGCTAGAGCAGCTATTTTCAGGTGCAGGCCAAAGGCATTTTCTCTAGGTGGCAGCAGCTTCAACAGGGTTGATCTGTTATTTAGGAACTTGTACAGTACACTCTCAGCTTTGCCAGGTCAAAGTCCTCCGAATGGTCAGCTTTTGATGCATATACAGCTATTGTGAGGTCTCTAGCCTGATTCTTGACATCCTCTGAGAGGGAATAAGAGGAATTTTCACCAAACTCCTGAAGTGCAGGGAGATCTAGACCCATGCTGGTCTTGAACCATGCCTTCTTTCCAGTGAAAAAGGGATAGCTGGTGGTATCTCTGCCACTCAGGCTGTGAATAAAGGGCAGGGCACGACACTGTGCGAGTCCAAGGGCTTAGACCATGTGATGGATAGGAAGATATGCATCCTGCTCTGTTCTCACCCACAGCTCTGGAAGGTCTAGGAGGTGGGTGGCAGCATGATATAGGCACATGATGATGATGTCTGTATCATCAGCATGGATGACAACTCTGTCAACTTTGTGAGCCTGGACACTGTAGATGGTGTGTAGAATTACCCTTGTGTCGGCCTAGGGTTAGGGTCAGAGACAGCAAAAAACTCTTGAGGATGCCATGTATGCCATACGACATTGGTCCTTTCAGAAAGGTGAAGCCTTTGGAGCAATCGCTGAACGGTACCAACGTCTGCTGTTAAAGGATGTGCCGGCCAACACAGACATCATACACTTTTGCTGTGACCGGTAGAGTGGACCCAGTCTTAAGACAGCTGAGCAGGAACACAGGTATGTCCATTCAAAACCTGCAAAAGAATATGAAGTCTCTGCACAATATACAGCTCCTGGTCCTCAAGAGTTTTTTGCTGTCTCTGAAAACAAAGCAAACCTTCTGGTACAACCCATCTTTACCTGAGTGGAGGATTTAAAGAAGAGACAATGGGTGCGTTTATATGCACAGATGTATTCCACTTATATTCTGAATGACTGCTTATTCAGAATAGAAATGCTCATATAAACGTTTAGGAATGGCCATTCCGGTCTGACCCGAATTAATTTTCATTCTGGTCTGAAGAGGTGGTTTATGCCGTTTCAATCGGGATACATTTGTCATATAAACGCTCCATTCGGAATGAACTGCTGTCTGAACTGCCCCCCCCCCCTTGTCCGACCTGAAGTAGGCCTACTTTGCGCATGCCCAAAGTTCTATACCGAATGAATCCTTTGGTCATGTAAACGACAGTGGATTGAGGGATACTTGTATTCAGGTCCCATGTAAACGTTTGGGTATGAAGCTCTATTCGGAATAAGTCCATTCTGAATGCCATTCTGAATGTGCATATAAACGCACCCAAGGAGTGTGGTGATCAAGGAGGGGTGTGTTGTTGATGTCCCTGCACTAGAGTCAACACAACAGGAGGCCGACACAAGGGTAATTCTACACACCATCTACAGTGTCCAGGCTCACAAAGTTGTCATCCATGCTAATGACACAGACATCATCATCATGTGCCTATATCATGCTGCCACCCACCTCCTAGACCTTCCAGAGCTGTGGGTGAGAACAGAGCAGGATGCATATCTTCCTATCCATCACATGGTCTCAGCCCTTGGACTCGCACAGTGTCATGCCCTGCCCTTTATTCACAGCCTGAGTGGCAGAGATACCACCAGCTATCCCTTTTTCACTGGAAAGAAGGCATGGTTCAAGACCAGCATGGGTCTAGATCTCCCTGCACTTCAGGAGTTTGGTGAAAATTCCTCTTATTCCCTCTCAGAGGATGTCAAGAATCAGGCTAGAGACCTCACAATAGTCTATGCATCAAAAGCTGACCATTCGGAGGACTTTGTGGCAAAGCTGAGAGTGTACAAGTTCCTAAATAACCGATCAACCCTGTTGAAGCTGCTGCCACCTACAGAAAATGCCTTTGGTCTGCACCTGAAAAGAGCTGCTCTAGCAGCCATAATAGATAAAACTGCACACATCGCGAAGCCAGACATCCCTTGCTTCACTGAATATGGATGGTCTCTCAGTGATGGGAAGGCAGTCCCCTGTCCATCTACAGAGCCAGCCTGGCCTATCTCAATGGACAAGGCAATATCATGTAGCTGTATCAAAGGCTGCCAGAAAAACTGTTCATGTGCGAAGAAGGGAATTGCATGCTACTTGGGGTGTCGTTGCCAAGGACTGGAGACAAGATGCAGCAGGATAGGTACACATGACAGTGATAGTGACTAGCAATTATTTGCATTATAATGCAGCCTGTTTTAATCATGTGTTCATTATAATTTCCCTGAAGCTGAAGTTGTTGGAAAGCATGTGCATGTCTATGTGTGAAAGACCCAAAAAGGCAGTTGCATTCATTTCATTGAGATAATCTCTCTATTTTTTTCTTTTTTTTAATTAAAATATAATTTCTAAGATACATTGTTTTGGTATCTGATTTTTTCTGAAGTCATTGCTACAACTACATACAGTAGAATCGGACAGGAAATATAATTTTCGTTTACAGCCATTTTGACAACATGCAAACTTAAGAATAATACAGGTATAAGTCCCTTCTGTGCCATAAATCTTAGCAAATGGATTCATATTGCTTGTATTTGCAAAAGCAGTCAACAATCATGGTAGAAATTATGTTAAAGCTCTATTTTGGGAGTCCACCATCTTGCAAATATGCACAATAAAGGTCCAGACACACCCAATAATAAAATTAGCTATTCCATTGAGTCTCCCATGGTCAGACACCATGAAATAGACACCAAGTTTGCGTTTCTAGCTCATCTGGTTCAGAAGTTAGAGGGAAAACCTATTTTCGTGGTCCTTACATTATGGCGGCCATATTGTGGCGGCCATATTGGATTTCATGGAAACTTGCAATACAAAAAATGTTCATATGTATACCATTGATCAACCTGTGAAGTTTCGTGGAAATATCCTTCAGTTTAAAATGTTGCCCTATTCACCCCCCATTAAAACTAAAGGCGGCCATATTGGACTTTGTTGTACAAATTGACCGGGTTGTCCATATAGGTTGTGATCCTACTGGGTCATAGATAATATTTCTGGTGGACAACTTTGTATGTCGGGGGGCAAATGCAGCACACCTTCCTTTGCCCCCTGGGTAGGTGGCAGCTATCTGCCCTCAATAGACTGTTACGGTCAGTGGGTTTAGTATACAGGTCGGTATAAAGACTGTTATCATCTCCACGGGTTATTAGTAAGTCTAAAAAGTTTAAGGAATGGAAGTCAAAGCTCATAGTAAATTTAAGGTGGTCTGAACAAGAATTAATAAACAAAAAAAAGCTCTGCAGTTCTTCACGGGTGCCATTAAATAGAAGAAATACATCATCTATGTATCTTTTCCACAACAAAATATTAGACAAAAATGGATTATATATATGATTAAAATTTAACCTATATAAAGGCCTGCGTAATTGGGGGCCATAGGCGAACCCATAGCCACTCCACTCTTCTGTAAGAAATAATCTACCTGGAATAAAAAATAATTATGGGTGAGGACAATTTCTGCCAGGGTCACAATACATGCATTAGAAGGTCTGGAATCTGGGGGACGTTGAGATAAAAAAATGTTCCAATGCTTGGATACCACCCTCATGGGGTACATTCGTATATACTGCCTCAACATCAAGGGTTACCAAAAGTGTTTCCTCCGTTATTGGTTCCAGAGATTCAATTATGAAAAGAGAGATTATCTGACATATACTGGTAGAGTATATGACAGTTTATTTACAGGTATACTGGGCATATACCGACATTATTGGGTATATACTTTTTGAGGGATATTCTGGAATATTCCTCTGTATTCAGTTATAATAGGTGATATACTGCCCCCAGCTAGACAAAGGCACACCAGGGGGTCTGGTTCATTCCTTTGACCTACAAATTGACTATTTGTTTAAAGAAAGGGGAGGAGGGCAAACAGCCCCCCTCCCAAAAAGACACATTTTAGTTTACCTTGGATATCCCAAGTATAAAGGGCTTAATTTGCCTTAACTCACATTTTCAAGTAATTACAATGTTGTAAAAAGTAGAAACTTGCAATCTCATGTACTATAATGACATTCAATGATGACTAATTAGAAACAGTTGTATAAATACATTTGACCTTATACTCTGTACTTAGTCCGTTCTTTCCCCCCTCTACAACAAACCTCTTTGCTGAAAATTGCCGATCTACAAGCTCACAATGTGTTGCATCATGACGCATTGTGAGCTTGTAGATCGGCTATTTATTTCAAAGTCTACTGTACATAAAACAGACGTTGTTTCTGACCTGGGTTCAGACAACAGTTGACGCTTTTAAAAGGGGACTTAAGACATTTTCTTTTTAATAAGGCATTTGCCTAGATGGTCCTTTTGGATGCCCTGTGTGCTTTTAATTCTTCTTTTTTTTTTACTTAATGTTCTTTTAAATCTTCCTTGAGATGTGTCTAATATGTGCACTGTTCTTAATTCATGGAATTAACAGTTTTTACCATGTTAGTTCTTTTTTTTATAAATCTTTTGCTGGCTTTGTTTTGCCATTTTAATGTAGCACTTTGAGATTTGTTTCAAATATAAAGTATGTTACAAATACAATGTATTATTATTATTATTATTATTATTATTATTATTATTATTATTACCCCCATGACAAGTACAGTAGCTCAGACCAGGCTTCCTTTATTCTGTCTTAACCAATCACTTGACTTATCAGTGTGAAAATGTGACCAATCAGGTTTCTTGCCACCACCTTTGAATTCTAAGTGCCTCACAGTCTGGCTCTCTGGCACAGTAGTAACTGCTTGCTGAAGAAGACAGAGAGGAGAAGTGTTACTTAAACGAATGGATCATTTTCAAACTTTTCGGTAAGTTGCAACTACTATAATTCTATGTAAGTAGCCTATGTTAGAGACAGGTAATAGTAGAGACATGTAACCATTTCTCAAAGCATAGCAGCTAACTAAAATAGGTGTTTGTTTTGTTTTCTGCCAAATTAAGGGGGACAAACATTGTTGATTAGATTATATTAAATTAGGTTGTATTGCTTGTTGTTCTCACATCATATTGTCTGTATTTATCAGTGACCATGTCTTTCAAACCGTGGACTGGAGGCCTTTATAACCACTTCTACCACTTTTTCGAGTCACGTGTTCAAATACTGGATTCTGATTGGCTAAATTCCGGAGGTTATGAGAGGACCACTGCCGCAAAGTTGTGTGTCCGAGATCAATGCGCCTCAGTGTACATCCGGGGACTTTCCCCCAACCAACAAATGAAGGTCGCAGCGGTCCTATGTTTACTAACGTGCGTACTATCGTCGCCGATTTATTTGGATCCAATGCAATCCGCCAACTTTAAAGCCCCTTTTCTCTGAACCTATGCCTTTCTGGAAGCGAACAGCCTCTATTTACGGCCGGAACGGTCCTTCTAACTGACGTTAGCTTAGCTGTATGCTAGACATCTTTCTCTGCATGGAGTTGGCGTCATCTGGTGGTGAGTAGAAGATGTTGTTTGTGGAACTATTTGCTGTCGTTGCGGAAGTTTTATAGGCAATAATGATTGTAACTTAAGATCCTTGCAAGTTACAACTATGTGTTTTCTTTCATGTATACGGGAAAAAGTGGTAGAAAAGCTATTTACCACTCGGGGTCGGACATTATGCTCTCATAATGTCCTGAGTGCGGGTGTTATCGGACTCGGCTGCGCCTCGTCCGATAACACCCGCACTCAGGACATTATGAGAGCATAATGTCCTCTCACTCGGGGTAAATTGCTTACTTTTATGGGTTTTAACCACTTAAACATTGCATTGCATGCATTGTGGATCCATTTTGTATTGTCCCTCTGCACCAAATCTCTTCAACAAACACTGGGTGAAAAGTAAGTGAAATTATAATTATGTCTGCATATGGCTGTATGTGTCCACCAAATGCAAGAAGGCATTTATGCTTAACTAACTTTGTGAATCATTCTCTTTGTTTATAGGAGGCTGTAAGACATTTTCACAACTCGGAAAACAACGAACACAAACTATCCCCGCAAGAAAGGTAACTATTTGTTCTTTGTTGTTCTTTGCTGTATCACTGTGTAATCAAACCAATTAAATAATATCACATATTGTAGGCTAGTAAAAAGACACGCTATTAAAGTGCATTGGCTATTTGAATTGGGGGGGGGGGGGGGGGAAGTGCATTGGCTGGAAGGGAAGAAACGGTAAACTGTGGGGGAGGTGTGAGTTGTTTTAGGGGGTGATTTCTTCACAGGAAATGCCTTTTCTGGAATACAAACTAATGTGTTGCTTCTCTCAACAGTATCAACTCACCACACAATCTTGGTGTCATGACACACGTGCTGGAGCAGGTCAGCATTGCTTTTCCTGACATAGACGGTGACTTAATAAAAGGTAAAAAATATATAATTTCCCCATTAATGTCCTGTGTGTTTGTTGTGTTTTTTACTCATTTAGCTTTGAAGTAGTCACGCATGGCATGCTGGACCAGTTCCTGTTTTGACTGAGCCTGTGATGTGATGGGAACGTGTCACTGTTACTGCATGTCATCTTTTCGACACCGACTCTAACCCTCACCCTAACCTTAACCTCTGTGGGTGCATGTGAGTTGTCCCTGCCGACCTTGCGTGGAATAAACCCTGTTACTGACCCATAATATCAGACTGGTTATTCTAAATATCTTAGTAGTCATGATACTACAGTGTTCTATTCCTCATTTTCGTGATAACACCTTTGAACTGGTTTAATTAGATTGTGTTTGTACATAAACAACGAAATAAATCCTAAATGCATTTTCCTTGTATTTTAAGCTGCCTGCAGGACCCATTTTGAGTCTTTGAAAAGGAGCCATCGACTGGACCAGCCAGAAAATGCTCTCCGCAAAAAGAAATTGACTATGTCAATGAAGCACCGACAAGAAAGACCAGGGTAAGTTTGGAACTGTTTTTTTTTTTTGCTGTTGTTATTATGTTTTACATGTTGTATCAATGTAATAATGGTAATTAAATACATACAATTAATTGCTATTCTATGTTTTACAGTTGCTGACCACCAGGAGTGCACATCTGGAGACAGATGAAGAAAGAGCTGTGTGGTCGCATGCATGCTGGGAGCTGATGTCAGACAAGGATGTCTATGTTGTCCAGTTTGGACGGAGAGGAAATGGGGACACTGTTCAGCCAGCGATACACTGCACAGAACTGCTCATTTTTGTAATTATTGTCCCCTTTGTGGGAGCAGAACTGTTGACAGTCGCTGTTACATTTTCATTTCGAACATTCGAACATTTTTTACGCCACCATTTTACAATTTTTTTCCCTTTTTTTTTTACAATTTGTTGTTTCTTCTACAAATGTTTTCTGAATGCTGCATACTGTGAAGTTGAATATTAATCTGTTGCACATAGAACACACTGTGAAGATGTTTACAAAAGTTAAGTACAGTAGCCTACAGTACAGTAGCAACTACTGGAAAAAATATGCTGTTGGCGTATAGAATATGTCAAACTGTTTGCACATGTACATCTGAGGATGCTCTTTTCTTTTCCTGTTGCTCTTTTGCCTTTTGCACTCTATTGCACTCCACTTTATTTTTTACGTCTTACTACTATTTACTATTTACACCTTTTTAGATTATTATTATTTTTAGATGTGGTTTGCTGTTATTATTTCGTTTTTTGATATACATGCGTTTTCATGTCAAGGATCCCCACAATTGTAATTGAAAACTGACACCATGTATGCACCATTTAAATATTTTGTAACGTTATGCTTTTCTGTTGTGTTTCTCTCAATAAAAACAATTTACCTGACTGATGCCTATTCGTTCATAAATTAATTCTATGTGACACAGTGCAACACATTTTGAGCTTGTAGATCTGCTATTTTGCTATTTATTTTTAATTGGAATACTGAATAATGATTAACTACTAACTAGAATATCACTTTGAGCTTGTAGATCTGCTATTTTGCTATTTAAAAAAAAATTGGAATACTGAATAATGATTAACTAGAATATAAATATACAATAATATATAATGGACCCAATGTGGAAGGGGGGTCCACGAATACCCCCCCCCCCCCCCAGTGTGGAGAGGTCACAGATCACAGCCAATCACAGCTGGCTCAGTGCACATGCTCAGTGAAAATGCAGGTACAGGGAGGGGGAAAAAATCCCTCCCACCAGTGAGAAAACCTGGGACCTCCGGAGGTGTGATTTCACAGCAGGGGTTCACGAATACTTAAGTAGTGGTACAAAACGGCTATATACCGAACTGAATATTCCTGATTATCTGGCTGAATACCTCATGTTTATGCCGGTTTATTTACTGAATATACCTGTCATAGAATGTAGTATACCGGTCCGATAATCTATCTTTTCACCCAGTGAGAGATCATGTGACCCGTGTCCTTCACATAGGAACTTAGGAAGGCAACTTTTCGTTAATTGGTTTAATAAAGAAATCAACAAAAGATGAGAGTGGCGACGTAAGGGAATCAATACCCGACACAATAGGGCGACCCGGAGGTTTATCTAGGTTTTTATGTATTTTTGGCAATGAATAAAAAAGAGGAGTCTTGGGATGCTGATTGTTCAGAAAATCATATTCTTTTTTAGTTATGTCACCGGCATGAAGGAAATCCTGTAGGCTACAGTTGACTGTAGTCTTAAATTGCCCACTTGAATTGAATTTTGTATAACACGGTTCTATTGTGAAAATAGCAGATCTACAGTACATGCTCACAACGCCTTGCAAATGCGAGGCTTTTTGAGCATGTAGATCTGCTATTTTCAAGGGCTCTTTTTCTTTCACCAGAGTGAAAAACTGAATTCATGGTCTGGAGAGGGCACTTTTTACAGATGAATAAAAGGGCAGGGGCTCAAGCCCCCTTTGATGTCTATGTGTGCACGTGCCTGTGCCTGTGTGCCTGTGTGCGTGCGTGTGTGCGTGTGTGTGCATGTGTGTGTGTGTGTGTGTGTGTGTGTGTGTGTGTGTGTGTGTGTGTGTGTGTGTGTGTGTGTGTGTGTGAGAGAGAGAGAGAGAGACCTCTCTTGACTAGACTGCAAGACGCCTAACTTTCAAATAGCAAGTAGCCTGGGGTGAATGTTTTGCTGCTGGTTATCTGTTTTCTAACCACAGGTGAGACCCAGAATGCTGGTCGCTCAGGCTGGGAGAATGCAGAGACTCATTATGTGAGAGCTTGGGTAAAAACAGTTGTCTCACAGAATGCTCCAGTACTGTACAAATCCAAACAAACTTTAACCTGCAAAATAGTCTTATTTCAGTGCACAATTATTTGACTTTGATTTGTCTCTAATATTCATAGTAAAGAGGTATAGAAATATAATAAAATATGATAAAATGTCCTCCACAAACCAACATGGCGATGACCCCTGCACCTATAGCGATGGTGCAGGGGTGCAGACATTTCACCCAAACCTGTGTGCGTGCGTGCGTGCGTGCGTGCGTGGGTGCGAGAGAGCAAGAGTCTGTGAGCAGCTAATCTCAGGCACAGCTTGACCGATTGGCATGAAACCTTGCCTTATATTAAAGTAAACATGTATTTTTTTATCACTTTTGGTGTCTTTCCTGATTGACCTGGCTATTTCAGGACAACTGCCAAAGATAGTTAATTTAGGAATATACACCATCCCAATTGTAGCCACTCCTTGGAGCGAGATCATGTAGTGACCTCCAACCCACCCTGTAGACAATATGCCTTCCGGTAGGTTCCGAGATTTCTAGCGGAAGTCTGCGTTTAACGGACGTTACGTCATGCGAAAAAACTTCGCTGGGGAATGTAAACACACCCGCACCGCATGACGTAACGTCCGTTAAACGCAGACTTAACCCTATATGTGTTTTGGTCTGGATGACTCCTTTAATGTGTAACATTGCTTGAATCAATGTTTTTGTTTGTATATTATTTATTGCGAGCGCAACCGATGGAGCAGGAGACGTAGACCAGAGTTTTTCGTGCAGGGAATACGTTTGCAAGAACACTGCACTGTGAAAAGAAATACAGCTTCCGGGAAAATTCAGCCCCACCTCTAGAACGGTTTCTGCCTTCTATTGTCACCAGGCTTTTCTCTTCGCAGATGAGTAAGCCTGGCTACGCGAGGCTACCTCCAACCTGGTCGCAACCTGGTCGGTAGTTTTCACCGACCGGGTCGCTAAATCTACCGACCGGGTCGCTAAATCTATCAACCGGGCTGCAAAATCACCGACCAGGTCGATAGATCTACCGACCGGGTCGCTAAATCTACCAACCGGGCTGCAAACATTCGTGTTTTCAGATATTTAAACACTTGAACCATCAATACTTAATAAACTTGACCTTTCACTCTGTACTTAGTCCGCTACTAATAATAATAATAATAATAACTTTATTTATATAGCACCTTTCTAGACATAAGCCACAAAGTGCTGCACAGGCAAGATAATAAAATATCATAATAATAAAACAAATTCAAAAGAAGCAAGAAAACACAGGATGATCTAACATAATTACAACAAGTGTATAAAAGCAAAATAAAACAAAATAAACATAAGCAAATGCTAAAAAGAACATAAGGTTGTTTACAGGAATGCTTTTTGGAAGAAATAGGTTTTTAAAAGTGATTTAAATAGCCCAAGGGACTCTGCAAGGCGAATGTTCTCGGGTAAAGCATTCCACAGTTTCGGAGCTCGGACAGCAAAGGCCCGATCACCCTTTGTAACAAGATTCGCTGTGCGAACTTTGAGGAGACCCTTGCCGGCAGACCTAAGGTCACGAGGAGGGTCATACGGGGGCAGGAGCTCAGTGATGTAGCCCGGGGCAAGACCTCTTTGGGCTTTAAATGAAATTAAAAGAATTTTAAAATCTATTCTAAAAACAACCGGGAGCCAGTGAAGTGACATCAGGACAGGGGTGATATGATCATGCTTTCTGGTGTTTGTTAAAAGCCTGGCGGCTGCATTTTGCACTAGTTGTAAGCGGGAGAGAGTTTTTTGGGGTAAAGTAGAGAGCGTTGCAGTAATCAAGGCGGGACGTGATAAATGCATGAATGAGTTTTTCCAGGTCGGGACTAGACAGAAAGGATTTGATTTTTGAAATATTTCGTAGTTGGAAGAAGCAGGTTTGAACAACTTTTTTGATGTGTGTATTAAAATTAAGGTCTGAGTCCATTAAAACGCCTAGATTTTTTGAGGTGGATTTGACATTTGTGGATACATTTTCAAGATTATCTTTAAGAATTTGGGTGGATTGTGGAGGGCCGAAGAGAATGATTTCTGTTTTATCTGGGTTCAACTGTAAAAAAAATTGAGACATCCAGGAGTTGATGTCTGCCAGACAGGCTTTCATGCCTTCTAGGCTTCCTGATGTGGGTGACTTGATGGGGACATACAGCTGCGTATCGTCCGCATAACAGTGAAAGTGGAGGTTATGTTTTTGAATAATTTGACCGAGAGGGAGCATATATATTGAAAATAAAAGAGGACCAAGAACGGAACCCTGAGGGACACCAGAGGTAAGGGGGGCAGATGAAGAGGAAGCATCACCAGACACAACGGAGAATGTTCTGTTGGCGAGGTAGGAGCGAACAAGTTCTAGGGCGGTACCACGCAGGCCAACCCATGTATGCAGGCATTGAGATAAAATGTTATAATCAACCGTATCAAATGCCGCACTTAAATCTAAAAGTATTAAAATTGCACAGTCGCCATTATCAGTTTCCAGTAAAAGATCATTAGTGACTTTTAAAAGAGCAGTCTCAGTACTGTGTAATGCTCTGAAGCCAGATTGAAATTTCTCAAAAATATTGTTGTTATTCATGTATGTTGTTAATTGGGAGTAAATTATTTTTTCGAGAACTTTGGAAAGAAATGATAATTTTGAAATGGGCCTATAGTTGTTTAAGTCAGAGGGGTCGAGATTTGATTTCTTGAGGAGAGGTTGGACAATGGCGTGTTTGAATTGGGAGGGAAAGTTACCAGATGATAGTGACGAGTTTATTATCAGTAGTAAATGTGGTAAGACGGTGGTAAGTGCTTCCTTTAAAATTGTAGTTGGAATCGGGTCCAATTTACAGGTGGAGGATTTCATGGACAGGATAGTATTTTGTAGAGTGAGAGAAGAGATGAGTTCAAAATTATTGAATGATACTGAGATTGTTGGCAGGAGGGGGAGAGTATATACATTGGGGATGATTCCAGACCTGATGGATTCAACTTTGTTTATGAAGAAGGTGAGAAACTCTTCACATTTTTCCTCTGAGAATTGTGCATTTTGGGAGGGGGTTTGCTTGGTGAGGGAGTCAATGACTTTGAATAGGGTCCTGGGGTTTTTACTATTGTTTGTAATGATGGAGGAGAAATATTTACACCTTGCATCCTTTACCGCGTTTTCGTACTCTATCATGGTTGATTTTAAGATTTCTAGTGAGATATGGAGCTTGTCAACTTTCCACTTTCTCTCTGCTTTCCTGCATTGCTTCTTAAGACACCGAGTATGGTCATTAAGCCAAGGTGTTGTTTTAGCACAAGTTTTAACTACTCTAAGGGGAGCTATGCGGTCGAGAATGGCTCTTGAGGTGGTGTTAAAAGTGTCAACCAGCCCTGCAGGATTTTGATGGGGATTAAATTCTGGAAGTGTTGTGGAGAGCTGAAAAATGTCAGCAAATTTGGAGGCCGTAGTACTGTTAATAATGCGAGAGTGGCGAGGTGGTGGGGGGACATCAATAATGGCAGGAGAGAGGGGCAAATTGTAAATAATGGCTTTGTGATCAGATAGGGGAAACGGTAAAAATTGCAACTCCGTGGGGGAAATGCCTAGGGAAAGTACGAGGTCGAGAGTATGACCCTTTGTATGAGTGGGTTCATGAATGGACTGGACCAGGTTAAATGATTCTGTAAGATTAATAAAATCACTAACAAGAGCATGAGAAGGACAGTCAACATGAATATTAAAATCTCCCAGAATTAGAGCGAGATCATAACTAGGTGTAATAATAGATAGGAGTTCTGAGAACTCATCAAGAAAACCTCTACTTTTTGGAGGCCTATAAATAGCGACACATAAAAGGGGGGTTTTGCCGTGGATCAAAAAGCTAAGCATTTCAAATGATTTATATAAACCCAGGGAATTTACAGGGGACCATTTAAAGGTGTCTTTATGAATGACTGCTAATCCACCTGCTGTCTGGCCAGAAGGTCTTGGTTGGTGAAAAAATGAATAGTTCACAGGAGTGGCCTCAATCAGGGATTTAGTGTTTGCAGTGGTTGTCCAGGATTCTGTAATGATGAAAAAATCCAAATTATTATTCTGAGTGAAATCACGGGAATTTGCACTTTTATTAGATAGGGATCTGGCATTTACCAACCCAAATCTAGTGGGTGTAATCAGTGGGGTGCAGGGGGGAGCAGATGGTGTAATAGTAATTAAATTATTGCAATTTGCAGAGCGGTTTGAAATGGGGACAACGGATCTAGTTGAAATGTAGACCGGGATGATATTTATGTAGGTAGGAAAGCTAAGCGAGGAGGTATACTGATGAAAAAATGCGTTATGTATTGATCCTAGCCCGTTGGAACCAACGTGCTGTGGGCTAGGACCGGGGGGACATCATTTGCCGTCGGACACTGCAAACGGGTCCGTCTGCGAAAATTGTCCGTCAGCTTCAGAGGGGAAAGTGGTGGAGTTATAGCTGCGTATTCCTATGATAAAGTTAGCCGCCAGCGCTTGGCTTCCCTGTCTGTTTGGGTGAAGTCTGTCGCGAGTGAAGAAGGATGGACGATTCCAGAACAAATTAAAATTGTCTATAAACTTGAAATCATGCGTGCGACAAAGTCGCTTGAGCCAAGTGTTTAGTCCCGCGACTCTGGAGAAACCTGCGTCTCCACGGTCATATGGTGGGATTGGACCGGAGAGGAAGAAATCAAGCTGCCTGCTGTGTAAAAAATCGATGAGTTTCAGAAAGTCCAACTTTAAAAGCTCAGAACGGCATGAGGATGTATCATTTGAGCCAATGTGGACAACAATTTTAACAATGGACGATGGGAGTGTATCGAGGACAGCTGGAAGTTTATTTAATAGAACGGGGATTGTCGCACCAGGGAGGCAGTGCGTGATTGCGTTAGGGAATTTCACATGTTTTATAATGGAGTCGCCAACAAGAAGGACTGTAGGCGGAATTAATGGTGGAATTGATGGAACCATGTTGTCGGCCGTGGTGTTTATTTCAGCAGGAGGAGAGGCGGATGGTGGGGGCTGTTGTTGTTGCGGGGGGGGAGATATATGTGGTTGTGATAATCTCCTAGAGGGACCCACAGACTGGCGCCTAATGGCTGCCTTAAGCAGCTGCTTACGGTCATTTTTTCGACCAGAAGCCGATGCCTGAGAAGCCCCCCCTGGCTGGGGAGGTAACGTGAGGACAACGGATGGAGCAGGAATTGATAACGTGGAATCGTGGCCAGGAAGTGGGGGGAAGTCAACAGTGCTCAAAACGGAATATTTGTTTTTGGTGGAGAGTGCGGGAGCCGGGTGCGGGAGGAAAGGGGGGCATGGTTGGTCATGTTTCCCCCCCCGAGAGATTGTTTTCCAAGGAATCACTGGAGTAGAGCTAACTAGGATCGGAACCGATAATCTGGCACCATTACGAGACCCAACATTGGACGGGGCCAGGGCAGGAACAGTGTCATCCAACTCGCCAGTAATATGGACCCAGGGACCACTTGGGGCCGCGGGGACAGTATCGTCCAGCGCAGCGGCAATGTGGCCAGTCTGGCCACCGAGGATGGCGGGCACAGTATAGTCCAGCTCAGAGTTGGTGTTGGAGTTTGGGTCACAGAGAGGCACCGGATCGGGGGAAGGAGCCTTGACAGCTGAGTGGACATCATCATCAGGGCAGAGGGAATCCAGGAGGGTTTCATCATCTCTTATTTGGTATAAGCGGGATACTCTTAACCTCAAGTCGGAGACCTCCTGGGACAGCCGGATACATTCTTCACAGGTAGGTGCCATGGGGGTGGGTAGCTGGGGATGGAAGAACAGCTATGGCCAGTAAATTGGTAAAACAACAGGATAAAGAGAGACAGGGTAGGATAACGTAGTAGTCGGCTGTAGTAGGCTGGCAGCAGGACAGAACTAAACCTACCCGCGGGGCCACAGTAGTGGCCCGATGCGGTGAGTAGACACAGTGATACTGCATGCACAGTAGAATCAGTCAGGTTAAAATGACAGGCAGGATAGCAGAGCAGTTGTGCAGAAATAAAACCTACCCGCGGGGCCACATAGAAAGTGGCCCGATGCGGTGAGTAGACGTAGTGGCTCGATGATCGTCCAGGGGAGAGGCGTCACGGTTTGACGTGACCGGTCCGGGCTGTCAAGCTGGTGGCGGGTTAAGCGACAGTAGGACTGGTGGTCGGAAATCAACGCTTTAAAGTGAAGCGTCTGGATGACATCCCTTTTTTTTTAAAAGTTAAAGTGCATGAAAAAAGCAAGCGGGATCAAAGCCACTGACAGCCCGCTGGATAGGGGCTGTCAAGTCAGCCACGGCTAGCCGCCGATAGCCGGCTATTTGCAGCAGCCCAGGTAGGGTCGCGGGTCTGCTAGAATCAATAAAAACATAAAAACGGTGCATCCGATTGTTAAAACAAGCCGAGTGTATTAAAAAGGGCCGATTGAAGTAGGCTTAATCGGAGCACTTGAGTGCTGACAGATACCTAAAAATAGTAAAAATAGACAGTATTGGCTAAAAGTTTGCTGGAGCTTCAGCGTTTTGCTACCGGCGTCTGTTGCATTCTGGGAGCGATCACCCAGCCTGGGGAAAATCTGGCGAAGTTCGTGCACTTGGTGCAAAGTTTTTGATTTTTGGTATGGTGTTAGGTATGGGTATAAGGTTTTCAAAAACCATCGCAAACAAATTGGGCTCGCCCCCTAGTGGTCTGTTTGCAATGAATCAAATATTCGATACATCAGTATATGGTTCAAACCCCAAATAATTGATGGAAGAGATTTTCCAATGGATTCTGTTACTATTGGGTATGATACACAACATACAAAACATTCAGGGAAAAATATCAACCGGAAAGGCACCATTTTCAAGATGGCGTCCATGATGGCTGCCGGGGGCTGAAAATGCCTATAAACTGTGTTTTAATGTGTAAAAATTCATAATAAATCTGCACTTGGTGAAGAGTTTTTGGTTTTTGGTATGGTGTTAGGTATGGGTATAAGGTTTTCAAAAACCATCGCAAACAAGTTGGGCTCGACCCCTAGTGATCTGTTTGCAATGAATACCATAGTAGATCTGTCAGTATATGGTTGAAACCCCAAATAATTGATAAAAGAGATTTTGCAATGGATTCTGTTACTATTGGGTATGATAAACAACATACTAAAAGTTTAGGAAAAAATAACTACCGGAAAGCCATCATTTTCAAGATGGCGTCCACGATGGCTGCCGGGAGCTAAAAAATGCCTATATAGGGGTGAGCCCAACTTGTTTGCGATAGTTTTTGAAAACCTTATACCCATACCTAACACCATGTCAAAATTTAAAAGCTAGTTACCAAGTGCATATTTTATATGAATTTTTACACATTAAATAGGCATTTTTTGCTCCCGGCAGCCATCGTGGACGCCATCTTGAAAATGATGGCTTTCCGGTAGTTATTTTTTCTTAACTTATACTATGTTGTTTATCATACCCAATAGTAACAAAATCCATTGAAAAATCTCTTTTATCAATTATTTTGGGTTTCAACCATATACTGACAGATCTACTATTGAATTCATTGCAAACAGACCACTAGGGGGTGAGCCCAACTTGTTTGCGATGGTTTTTGAAAACCTTATACCCATACCTAACACCATACCAAAAATCAAAAACTCTTCACCAAGTGCGGATTTATTATGAATTCTTACACATTAAAACCCAGTTTATAGGCATTTTCAGCTCCCGGCAGCCATCGTGGACGCCATCTTGAAAATGGTGCCTTTCCGGTAGTTATTTTTTCCCAATTTTTTAGTATGGTGTTTATCATACCCAATAGTAACAGAATCCATTGAAAAATCTCTTTTATCAATTATCTGGGGTTTTAACCATATACTGATGTATCGAATATTTGATTCATTGCAAACAGACCACTAGGGGGCGAGCCCAACTTGTTTGCGATGGTTTTTGAAAACCTTATACCCATATCTAACACCATACCAAAAATCAAAAACTTTGCACCAAGTGCACAAAATTGATGATTTTTGACCAGATTTGCCCCAGCTATACACCAAAACTGGTGTATAGGTGTATACCTGGGGGTCCCTGAAGCTCCGGGGGTCCTTGGAGGTTGTAGTTTGGCAGGTAAGTAGTGTGTGTGCAAAATGTGGCATGGATCGGGGCAACGGTTGCGGAGATATGAACAGGCCAAAAGAGTGACGTGTGACGTGTGACAGACAGACTGACTGACTGACTGACTGGCGGAGTTACAGCCGGTGGAGGTTCGGATAGTATAGGAGTGCAAGTAACTGCGACCTAACGGTCGCAACAAATATGAAAGTAAAGAATTAAATAAAAAGTTGGTTAAAAAGCTAAATTTCCTAATTGTATCATTGATACAGATGGCTTGTTCAGTAGGGGCCTCCCTGTCTCTCTACTAAACAGAAACATTCCAGCTGCAATCTATTTCCTTATTTCTGTCCATGAATTTGTTTCTTCAATTCAATTTCACTTATTTGTCTGTGTTCTTTCTCCTGATTCGATGAAATTGTTAAATGCATTTTCTGTTTACTAAAGAGCTGGAGAACTGATGATTACTATAAGAAGAACTATACACTTATTTAAAAAAGAAATAGTTGGGCTATTGAGGTATCCTTCTGTACATCTTAACATAAGATTTTTAGGGATAAAACCAAAGCTTGTACACTGAAAGCAACTACCTTCCAGCCTAAAGTCTGCCCAGATCTGAACTAGGGGCTATTCCATAGGATGGCTGTCATCATGTTTTAGGTGGGAAAAAAAATCATGACACCCCATCTTTAAATAGCCGATGTATGTGAGATAAAGAGGTTACGCCCCCCACAAACCCTAACCTCAGTAACCGTGACGTTGGTGAGTAGCTACCTGCCGACGCTCATAGACGAAAGATTGACTTGTCGAAAGAGCGAGATTTCCCTGTGAGGGTGTGTCTGTGTGTGAGAGAGAGAGTGATAAAGAGAATTATCCTGTTGGTACCGTGGAACCTGGAGGTGTGGCCTGCCTAGAAGGAAGGGGCATGCCCCTCCTTCCAGGCAGGCCACACCTCCAGGTTCCACGGTAGGCTACAAGCAGGAAGTGACGATGCAAGTCATTGTATGTTTGAGTTCATCACAGGCTAAGCAATTTGGAGTTAAATAGATAGTCACTGTAGTCTGAGTTAATCATATAGGCTAAGCATGTCAAAAGACCCAGAATAGTGTAGCTCAGAGTGTGAGAGCTTGGATAAAAACAGTTATTATTCATTTAGTATATATTCATAATAAAGAGGTATAAAAATATACCACATAATAATACCCAATTACTGAATGTCAGGTACTACGAGACTATGGCAATTATCAGTCAACTAGTGGTTCTCAAACATTTTATTCCAAGGATCCCCAACAACTGGTACTGGTTACTCTCTCTACGTGTTTCTGGTGATATTATTGCCCACTCATTTTGTATGTCCCTTGCTAAAAATGGAATTTTGATAAAATGTCCTCCACAAACCAACATGGTGATGACCCCTGCACCTATTTAGCGATGTGCAGACATTTCACCCAAACCTTTGCGTGTGTGCGTGCGTGCGTGCGTGCGTGCGTGCGAGAGAGCAAGAGTCTGTGAGCAGCTAATCTCAGGCACAGCTTGACCAATCGGCATGAAACCTTGCCTTATATTATATTAAACATATATTTTTTTATCACTTTTGGTGTCTTTCCTGATTGACTTGGCTATTTCAGGACAACAGTCAAAGATTGTTAATTTAGGAATATACACCATCCCAATTGTAGCCACACTAGAGGGATGAAATAACACAAATTCACAAAACACAAAAAAGTGCTGCTAGATCCTGCAAGAGTATGCTGCTGGGACAGAGAGAGGTTGATAATTAAGTTGATTTTCTCCTCATTTGTCCCTCTGAAAAAAATCCATTTTAGTATGAAAATCTTTGGGGCTAAAGAACCCATTTTTCACCCAGTCCAATTGCCTAAACTAAACTGTATGTGTTTTTGTCTGTATCTGTATAGGTCAAAAGTTCATGTGTAGAAAGTGTTGGGCACATTGGGGTGCGAAAATCCCAGGAGAAGATAGATTTTAACATAATTCACATCATTCGAAATGGTGGGAGATCTGAATGTCAGAGGTCATAGGTCAAATTGACACAATTGATCTCATGAGGAGACAGATTATGTGTAATGATGTTTCATGGCTGTAGTTCAGGGGTCTTCAACATTTTCAGGCCAAGGACCCCTTAGTTGAGAGAGAGATGAAGCACGGACCTCCACAGGGTGCAGGGTGTCCATACTGTATGTCTCTGCATCTAGGGAGAGCATCTTGGTCTGTAAGAGGTGTCCCAGTATGACACTTCAAGAGGGTTGTGCCAGAGGGCTGCCAGGAGCAGGCCAGGAGGCCTGGCTCCACTGGTCTGTAATGTTGTTATATGCTGCTCGATTCTTTGATCTTTTAAGTACAATTTTGTCAATCCTTCATCCTTGTGGATTTTTTTTCTCCCCATAACAGTTCCCTCCTCCGGGTAATCAGTGCCCAGGTGGTTGGCGAAAGGGCCTTTCTGTTTTGAGTTTGCATGTTCTCCTGTGTCCCCTAGGGTAGGAACAAAAAAATCTGTATACTGCCTCCCCCTATTCAGCCGGGGCGCCTTCCATGTGCTACGCCCTACCGGGGAAACTCCCCTGTTAGGTGAAAAGAAGCGGACTATGCGTACATTGAAGGAAGCACAAGCTCAGTCTGTTGCTCTATTTTCATAATAAGTCTCCATTGCAGCCATTTGCTTAAATATTATTTTTTACTTGACACTGAGCTTGTACAGACAGCAGAGACTCAGTCAGTGTTCATACTTGCAAGCGACCTGGGTCACCAGTTTGACACAATGATGGGACGAAGTACAGGGCGAGTGGTTGCTGTTGTAGTATCATGACGTTACTTAGATTTGTCCTGAAATCAAAGGTTGTCCACACAGACCATATAAAGGCTGTTTCGTGTATGTTGATAGTTTCATTTCCTTGTTCCAAACTTTGAAGGGGGAAGTGATGAACATGTTTAATTTCAATTCCACATACCGATCTTCAACTAGACTGTGTTTGTGTGGGGGTGTGTGTCTTAGAAGATTCATATCCTGTTCTTCTTTGGGGTTTATGAAAGGAAAGCTCACGTATCTACAGGGCATACAAGGTCAAGTAAATTTAGGAAAGGTAGCTCAGGTCTTGGCTTGTTCACACTTGTTTTATATGGTAGGCCTACCACATTGTGAATGTATAATTTAAATTAACAATGGAGTCCAAAATTAATCACCAATATAGCTGCAAGCAGCGATTACGGGGAAAAAAACTACTAGTAAAGACTCCTCAGGGCGACATGCGACCTCGCCCTAAAGTGTGCCAATTCTTGGCCATCTGGCCATTGATGTATATCGGACCAGTTACCCATATATGGAGACCCCTGCATGATAGTCAACAATGTAATGTCCAAACATGCTCATATATGGGCATTATCAAATATGGGCATTCCCAGATATGTCCTTAATATTGATGACATTGGGACAGGGATCTCCATATATGGGCATAAATCGTATGTTAATTAGTAAAGCCAAGCAGGGCCTTGCCAAGTTAGGGCCTAGGTTTGATGCCTGGGGATCTCCATGTATGGGCATAAGGGTGTAGGTACCCTAACAGGGCATCACCTGGGAATGCCCATACTGTATATGGACATTTTATTTATTTTATCCTTTATTAATATATATCCATGTACATATATGGACTTAATATTAACGTTTTTGGGAAGGTAGGTAGGGTGTAAATCAGAGTAAAGCAGGATCTCCATATATGGGCAATTGGGCATATAAGGGATTTTGTTTCTGGGAATGACCTATATGGACTTTTTATTTAATTTTATCCTTTATTAATGATATGTATCCCTCCCACCCTCCTCTACCCACTTTTCACCCTTGACCTTTGGACTCCTACTCTTTCCTTTGAGTTAGAGCAATGGACTTTAATTTGGTATCTGGTGATGACTATAAAAATGTTGTTCCGTTATGAACCAAGCAACACTACTTTCCTAAGGTTCCCAAACCTTTTAGCCTGAGACCCAAAGTAGAAATGTCATGTCTCCGAGGGAGCCAAACTAGTGAAAATAGCCGATCTACAATCAATCTCATGTATTGATATCCAAAAAATGATGTCATACATTGAAAATAACTACTCAGGTCGAGGTGTCCTCTTCAAGTGGTTGTGTAACAACCTTTTTTCCGTTTCTTGATAAAAAATATATTTATTATTGGGACACACAGTTTGAGAACCGCTGTTAGAGCAGAGTTAAAGTAATTTTCATCACTACTGCACCTATGTTTTATAACGGTGGCCGTGGGTACTTCTTGCGACGGATATATCTTGTGCGTTCAGTCCGTCCTGTTGGGAGTTCTCCGTAAGGGTCCGTATACGGATTTAAATCATCCGGAGTACAGAGGCTTGGGAGACAGACCGGATCAACCGGACAAGATTTCTCTCACCCTCCGTTGCTTATGTATTCCTGCGGTTCTTATGTACTACTATGCATGGTACTTTAGCTGAGAGAGAGATGCAGCAGGGACCCCCACAACCTTTTCATAGATTCCATATAGCTTCATTGTTTGACAGCACAATTGTCAGTGTTTTTTGGGATTTGTGTTTTCAGATATTTAAACACTTGAACCGTCAATACTTAATAAACTTGACCTTTCACTCTGTACTTAGTCCGCTCTTTTCCCCCCTCTACACCAAAACTCTTGCAGAAAATAGCCGAAGTTGTAGATCGGCTATTTTTGGCTAATGTTTTCAGAATATGGATGCTAGGGTTCAAGTGGTTAATATAAAAAAAAGGAGAACAAAGGTTTCTATCACATCTCAACATATCTGATTGTCCGTACATGGAAAGAAAAGTACATTCTATTGATTTTTAAAAAGAGAGAGAGATTGAGCGAGCGAGACACACACACACACACACACACACACACACACACACACACACACACACACACACACACACACACACACACACACACACACGTCACACACGCACGCACACGCACACAGACACACACACACGCACACACACACACACACACACACACACACACACACACACACACACACACACACACACACACACACACACACAAATATACAAATATGAAATACAAATATGAAAGTAGATTAGAGAGAGAATAGTAAAGAGTAAAGAATGAAATAAAAAGTTGGTTAAAAAGCTAAAGCTCTATTTCCTGATGTTATCATTGATACAGATTGTTTGTTCAGTAGGGGCCTCCCTGTCTCTCTACTAAACAGAAATATTTATCATTTATCAGCTTTCATTCCAGCTGCAATCTATTTCCTTATTTCTGTCCATGAATTTGTTTCTTCAATTCAATTTCACTTATCTGTCTGCGTTCTTTCTCCTGATTCGATGAAATTGTTAAATGCATTTTCTGTTTACTAAAGAGCTGGAGAACAGATGATTACTATAAGAAGAACTATACACTTATTTAAAAAAGAAATATTTGGGCTATTGAGGTATCCTTCTGTACATCTTAACATACGATTTTTAGGGATAAAAAAAAACATAAAGCAAAGCTTGTACACTGAAAGCAACTACCTTCCGCCCAGATCTGAACTAGGGGCTATTCCATAGGATTGCTGTCATCATATTCTAGGTGGGAAAGAAATCATGGCACCCCATCTTTAAATAGCCGATGTATGTGGGAGACAAAGAGGTTACCCCCCCCCCCCCCCCCCCCCCCCAAACCCTAACCTCAGTAACCGTGACGTTGGTGAGTAGCTACCTGCCGACACTCATAGACGAAAGATTGACTTGTCGAAAGAGCGAGATTTCCCCGTGAGGGTGTGTCTGTGTGTGAGAGAGAGAGTGATAAAGAGAATTATCCTGTTGGTACCGTGGAACCTGGAGGTGTGGCCTGCCTAGAAGGAAGGGGCATGCCCCTCCTTCCAGGCAGGCCACACCTCCAGGTTCCACGGTAGGCTACAAGCAGGAAGTGACAATGCAAGTCATTGTATGTTTGAGTTCATCACAGGCTAAGCAATTTGGAGTTAAATAGATAGTCACTGTAGTTTGAGTTAATCATATAGGCTAAGCATATCACAAACACTGGCTCACAGTCTATCTTTAATGCACATGCATATTAATATAAGCAAAATAGCCTATATGTTTAAAATAAAAGCACATTATAAAATTCTCTTTATCAGAGAGAGACCCCTCTTGACTAGACTGCAAGACGCCTAACTTTCAAATAGCAAGTGGCCTGGGGTGAATGTTTTACTGCTGGTTATCTGTTTTCTAACCAGGTGAGACCCAGAATAGTGTAGCTCAGACTAATGTGAGAGCTTGGGTAAAAACAGTTATTATTCATTTAGTATATATTCATAATAAAGAGGTATAAAAATATACCACGTAATAATACCCAATTCCTGAATGTCAGGTACTACGAGACTATGGCAATTATCAGTCAACTAGTGGTTCTCAAACATTTTATTCCAAGGATCCCCAACAACTGGTACTGGTTACTCTCTCTACGTGTTTCTGGTGATATTATTGCCCACTCATTTTGTATGTCCCTTGCTAAAAATGGAATTTTGATAAAATGTCCTCCACAAACCAACATGGTGATGACCCCTGCACCTATAGCGATGTGCAGACATTTCACCCAAACCTGTGCGTGTGTGCGTGCGTGCGTGCGAGAGAGCAAGAGTCTGTGAGCAGCTAATCTCAGGCACAGCTTGACCAATCGGCATGAAACCTTGCCTTATATTATATTAAACATATTTTTTTTTATCACTTTTGTTGTCTCTCCTGATTGACCTGGCTATTTCAGGACAACAGTCAAAGATTGTTAAAGCTATACTGTGTAAGTTGCTAAACTAGTGGTCGCGGTAGGCCTATTGTTTTTTTCAGCCGTTTTTTGCCCGGAGTCTCCGCGGACCACCGCTGCGGACCACCGGAGCGGGGCCGCAAACCACCGCGACCGATACGAATCCTTAGAGGGGTAGAACATAATTTTCTGAGCAGGATTTGGGGAGTAAGAGGTTAAGAATCCTTCACCATCGTAAACACAGGTTGCTGAGGGAGGCTACTTCATAAAGAGACGGCAGACACGCTGTGATTGGCCGGCCAACGTATACACAACGTATACAGATCATGCAGATGGCGTAATTTTGCCGCGAAATCCGGTCCCCGGCCAGGATCATAGGAAACATATAAAGAGAAGGCTTTAGAAGCTGAAAATAACGGAGTGGGTGTTCTAAAACTTTTGCGATTTAACAGTTAGGACAATTTTAAGATTTGTTTTATAAAAAAGTTACATAGTATAACTTTAATTTAGGAATATACACCATCCCAATTGTAGCCACACTAGAGGGACGAAATAACACAAATTCGCAAAACACAAAAAAGTGCTGCTAGATCCTGCAAGAGTATGCTGCTGGGACAGAGAGAGGTTGATAATTAAGTTGATTTTCTCCTCATTTGTCCCTCCATTTTAGCAAATCTTTGGGGCTAAAGAACCCATTTTTCACCTAGTCCAATTGCCTAAACTAAACTGTATGTGTTTTTGTCTGTATCTGTATAGGTCCAAAGTTCATGTGTAGAAAGTGTTGGGCACATTGGGGTGCGAAAATCCCAGGAGAAGATAGATTTTAACATAATTCACATCATTCGAAATGGTGGGAGATCTGAATGTCAGAGGTCATAGGTCAAATTGACACAATTGATCCTCATGAGGAGACACATTATGTGTAATGATGTTTCATGGCTGTAGTTCAGGGGTCTTCAACATTTTCAGGCCAAGGACCCCTTAGTTGAGAGAGAGATGAAGCATGGACCTCCACAGGGTGCAGGGTGTCCATACTGTATGTCTCTGCATCTAGGGAGAGCATCTTGGTCTGTAAGAGGTGTCCCAGTATGACACTTCAAGAGGGTTGTGCCCCGAGAGGGCTGCCAGGAGCAGGCCAGGAGGCCTGGCTCCACTGGTCTGTAATGTTGTTATATGCTGCTCGATTCTTTGATCTTTTAAGTACAATTTTGTCAATCCTTCATCCTTGTGGATTTTTTTCTCCCCATAACAGTTCCCTCCTCCGGGTAATCAGTGCCCAGGTGGTTGGCGAAAGGGCCTTTCTGTTTTGAGTTTGCATGTTCTCCTGTGTCCCCTAGGGTAGGAACAAAAACATCTGTATACTGCCTCCCCCTATTCAGCCGGGGCGCCTTCCATGTGCTACGCCCTACCGGGGAAACTCCCCTGTTAGGTGAAAAGAAGCGGACTATGCGTTCATTTCTCTCCTCTTGTCAAGCCATCCTTGATACAGTTGCCCCACTTAAAATCATGCGTCCCAAATCACAATTAGAACCATGGCTAAATGATACCACTCGATCTGCTAGACAGGAGTGCAGGAGAGCCGAACGCAGATGGAAAAAAGATAAACAGCAAGTGTCCTATACTATAGTAAAGGAAAGTTGGCGCCGTTACCAGAAAATTGTTAAAGTGGAGAAAACAAAACACTTTTCTGAAATTATTTTAACTAACTCTCATAAACCCGTGTACTTTTTAGCACAATTAATTTATTTCTTAATCCACCCCAAGCAAACTGTTTTGAACCCTCCCCTGAGACCGCTGAAGCCTTTTTACACTTCTTTGTTGAAAAAATCGCTACAATTAGAGCTCAGATCACCCCCCCCTCTTTTGACCCTTCCATCACTGTCCCGTCCACTGCTGTTTTTAATCATTTTGAACCTGTATCGTCTCAAAACTAAAGCCTTCAGCCTGTCCCACAGATATTATCCCATCACGCCTTTTTAAAGAAGTCTGGGACACTGTGGGATCTAGCATACAGAACATTTTAAATTGTAGTCTTGCCTCAGGTATTGTACCAACATATTTTAAACAGGCAGTTGTACAGCCTCTAATTAAAAAACCAAATCTAGACACATCAGTCCTCTCAAATTTTAGACCCATTTCAAAACTTCCTTTTATTTCAAAGATTTTAGAGAAAGTTGTACTCCTACAATTACAGGACTTTTTAGACAATAATTGTATTTTTGAGATATTCCAGTCCGGTTTTAAAGCACGTCACAGCACAGAATCTGCACTTTTAAGAGTTTTTAATGACCTTTTAATAACGACAGATGCTGGTGATTTTGCCATTTTATTACTCTTAGATCTGACGGCTGCATTTGACACTTTAGACTTTACTATTTTAATCTCTCGTCTTGAGCACGGTGTGGGTATTAAGGGCACTGCACTGGAATGGTTTAAATCTTATGTCACTGGTAGAGGTTTCACAGTCAACATTGGTGGTTCCATGTCATCCCCTGCCCCCCTCCACTCTGGAGTCCCCCAGGGTTCGATCCTTGGGCCCATTCTTTTTGCACTTTATTTACTTCCCCTAGGGTCGATTTTAAGAAAACATGGCATGTCTTTCCATTTTTACGCTGATGATTCCCAAATATACCTCCCCATAAAACGTGATAGCACTACCCCTGTGAACCAGCTATTAAACCCACTGTAACAAATCTAGGTGTTAAAATGGACAGTGATTTTTTAATGGACAAGCAAATAAATGCAGTTTTAAAATCTTCTTTTTTTCAGCTTAGGATTTTATCAAAGGTCAAGCCTTTTTTATCGTTTGTGGATTTTGAAAAAGTGATTCATGCTTTTATCACCACTCGCCTTGACTACTGCAATGCACTTTATTTGGGGGTTAGCCATGGCGCCCTTCATAGGCTACAAGTGGTACAAAATGCGGCTGCTCGCCTTTTGACAGGCACCAGAAGGCGTGACCACATTTCCCCTGTGCTGGCTTCACTCCACTGGCTCCCTGTGCATTTTAGGATTAAGTTTAAGATTTTATTGTTTGTTTTTAAATCTTTTCATGGACTAGCCCCAAGTTATATATCTGATCTCCTTGAACTTTATGTTCCCAAAAGGACATTGAGATCAGCAGGGAAGTTGCTGCTGGTGGTCCCTAGATCCAACCTAGTTCATAGGGGTGATCAAGCCTTTTCTGTGGCTGCCCCTAAACTCTGGAATGAACTCCCCCTCACCATCAAACTGGCACCCTCACTCACTGTTTTTAAACCCGTCTTAAAACACATTTTTATTCCCAAGCTTTTAATCCAGAGTGAATTTTTATTCTGTGTTTGTTTTTTGAGTTTCTATTTTATGCCTATCTATGTTTTTATTGTTTTTATTTCTATTGCTTGCTGTGATTCTTGTAAAGCACTTTGGTCAACTTGTTGTTTTTAAATGTGCTCTATAAATAAAGTGGATTGGATTGGATTGGATGAAGGAAGCACAAGCTCAGTCTGTTGCTCTATTTTCATAATAAGTCTCCATTGCAGCCATTTGCTTAAATACTATTTTTTACTTGACACTGAGCTTGTACAGACAGCAGAGACTCAGTCAGTGTTCATACTTGCAAGCGACCTGGGTCACCAGTTTGACACAATGATGGGACGAAGTACAGGGCGAGTGGTTGCTGTTGTAGTATCATGACGTTACTTAGATTTGTCCTGAAATCAAAGGTTGTCCACACAGACCATATAAAGGCTGTTTCGTGTATGTTAATAGTTTCATTTCCTTGTTCCAAACTTTGAAGGGGGAAGTGATGAACATGTTTAATTTCAATTCCACATTCCGATCTTCAACTAGACTATGTGTTTGTGTGGGGGTGTGTGTCTTAGAAGATTCATATCCTGTTCTTCTTTGGGGTTTATGAAAGGAGGTGGTGATGCACATTTCTGTTAGTTCCCATTCCTTGTCCAGATTTGCAATTGGAGAGGGGCTCCGCGTATGTGTTAAAGGTTTCATTTCCTTGCTTCCAACAGTGCTGGGGGGGGGAAGAGAGAGCTCACATGCCTACAGGGCATACAAGGTCAAGTAAATTTAGGAAAGGTAGCTCAGGTCTTGGCTTGTTCACACTTGTTTTATATGGTAGGCCTACCACATTGTGAATGTATAATTTAACTTAACAATGGAGTCCAAAATTAAACACCAATATAGCTGCAAGCAGTGATTACGGGGCAAAAAACTACTAGTAAGACGCCTCAGGGCGACATGCGACCTCGCCCTAAAGTGTGCCAATTCTTGGCCATCTGGCCAGTGATGTATATCAGACCAGTTACCCATATATGGAGACCCCTGCATGATAGTCAACAATGTAATGTCCAAACATGCTCATATATGGACATTATCAAATATGGGCATTCCCAGATATGTCCTTAATATTGATGACATTGGGACAGGGATCTCCATATATGGGCATAAATCGTATGTTAATTAGTAAAGCCAAGCAGGGCCTTGCCAAGTTAGGGCCTAGGTTTGATGCCTGGGGATCTCCATGTATGGGCATAAGGGGTAGGTACCCTAACAGGGCATCATCTGGGAATGCCCATACTGTATATGGACATTTTATTTATTTTATCCTTTATTAATATATATCCATGTACATATATGGACTTAATATTAACGTTTTTGGGAAGGTAGGTAGGGTGTAAATCAGAGTAAAGCAGGATCTCCATATATGGGCATATAAGGGATTTTTGTTTCTGGGAATGACCTATATGGACTCTTTATTTAATTTTATCCTTTATTAATAATACTAGAAGCTGGGCCGGCCCAGCGTCTAGTCGGCGACCTGGCCAACTTTGGAACGATATAAATAGGGAATGAATGCCCCGCCCTTTAATGCAAACCCCATTATACCTGTTGTCATAGGACCCGTTTTGACCATCTGTTTGCCTGTGTCCATTTATGCCCATATATGGAGATATCTGTATATGTCTGTCTGTCCGCGTCCATTTTATGTCCATATATGGAGATCACTGCAGATATAGTTCTGGGTCCATTTTATGCCCATATATGGAGATATCTGTCTATTTGCGCCCATTTTATGCCCATATATGGAGATCTCTTTATCTGTTTGTCTGTGTCCCTTTATGCTCATATATGGAGATCTTTGTGATTCTGCGTCCATTTTATGCCCATATATGCCATATATGGAGATATCTGTTTATCTGCGTCCATTTTATGCCCATATATGAGATCTCTGTCGCTTTTTGTTTGTTTCTTCTTTAAGCAGAATACGCAGCCTGCTTAAATCTGCATCATTCAAGTCATCCTCCCAGTCCCACGCTTTGTTGTTTGTCTTATGTTTGTCTTTGTCTCTTTTATTTTCTTTTTCTTTTTTGGAGCGGACCCCATGAATGCCCCAACCTTTAATGCAAACCCCAATATACCTGTTGTCATAGGACCCGTTTTGACCATCTGTTTGCCTTTGTCCCCTTATGCCCATATGGAGATCTCTGCACACACATTACCGGTTGCGGAAAACTCTGATGTCAGACATCAGCTCCGCATACGGGCATTCATTTTATGCCCATATCTGGAGAAAGCGCGTGCCGGTGGGAAGAACGGTTCTCGAGATACGCGGATACATACATACACATTCACAGAGATTTTGTGTTGACTCATGTGGCGTACGTGATGTCAGAGCCTTTTATTTTTTGTTGACTCATGTGGCGTACGTGATGTCAGAGCCTTTTATGATGTGATGTCACAATGAGTCAGCGATTGCGCCGATTTCCTCCGGAACAGCCTGATGTCAACAATCAGCTCCGCATAAGGAGATTCCGAACGTTTTGCGCCGGTTCGGGAAAACCGCGTGTCGGGTCGGGTCGAAGCCCGGCACTGCACTCTGCGCCGCGGCGTGGAACGCGCGTGCCGAATCTGAAGCCGGTGGGATGAACGGTTCTCGAGATACGCGGATTACATACAGACACGCAGACAGAGATTTGTCGCATTTATAGATAGATGTATCCCTCCCACCCTCCTCTACCCACTTTTCACCCTTGACCTTTGGACTCCTACTCTTTCCTTTGAGTTAGAGCAATGGACTTTAATTTGGTATCTGGTGATGACTATAAAAATGTTGTTCCGTTATGAACCAAGCAACACTACTTTCCTAAGGTTCCCAAACCTTTTAGCCTGAGACCCAAAGTAGAAATGTCATGTCTCCGAGGGAGCCAAACTAGTGAAAATAGCCGATCTACAATAGTGATGGGCAATCCCGTTCATTTCAGTGATCAGATCATTTCGTTCACGTTCATGGTAATGATCCGTTCAAAAGATTCGTTCAAATGATTCGTTCATAGTGCGATCGTCCCGTGAAAAACACAACCGCGGGAGCACAGCCTGCCCTCGCGTCCTGTCTGCTGGCCGGGGCTTTTAGGGGGAGGGGCGGGGGTGTGAACGAAAGTGTGAACGACCCATTTCAGGGATTTGAACGAATCGTTCACGAGTCATGCTAATGATTCGAATCTTATGAACGAATCACTCATGAACGACACATCACTAATCTACAATCAATCTCAAGTATTGATATCCAAAAAATGATGTCATACATTGAAAATAACTACTCAGAAAAAGCATTTCATGTTATCTTAAAAGATTTTAATGCATTCATTAAAGGGATATTTCACACATTTTATCATCTAATCAGGCTTTTGGGAACAGAGGATAGTTTTTGAGTTGCTTGATTGTGTTGCTGTGCTCTTGTGTTGCTGTGCTCTTGTGTTGCTGTGCTCTTGACGGCTTCTGGGTTTGTTTTAATCAGTGGCTGAACGCAAGTGCACAGCTGAGAGTGTTCTGCTACGCGCACCAGTGAAAGTGCATGTTAAAAAAGAATGAATGAAATAAATAAGGGCTCGTTCCGAGTACCAAACGGGTCAGGGGCCAGGCTGGGCCTGAATTCCATTGGCCAGGGCCGGGCCGGGCCCCAGATTTTAAGCCTGTGTAGGGCTCTAGTTAGGGACAGAAGAATAATTTTCATAAAACTGCAATATTCATTTGCTCATACAAACGTATTTTTTTAATTATAAAAAAGTAATAATAATCCGCTCAGATACAGCTATAGATATTGGTCCAAAGTTCATGTGTAAAAGGTTTTGTGCACATTGCGCTAAAATCCCAGCAGGACATTTCAACAGTTTTTCCTATAATTTAACATGGTGAGAGATCTAAAGGTCAAAGGTCAGAGTGTGAAAGTTGTTCGGCATGAGGAGACGCACATGTGTATTGAAGTTTCCTGGCTGTATGTCATAACATGAGTTATACCTGATCAAAGTTTGAATTTTCAATTGTAAATGGTGCATTTATATAGCGCTTTTATCCAAAGCGCTTTACAGAGATTGTGCATTACATTCACCCATTCACACACACATTTATACACCGGTGGCGGAGGAAACCATGCAAGGCACCAACCTGCTCACTGGGAGCAACTAGGGGTTCAGAGTCTTGCCCAAGGACCCTTTGACATTCACTCAGGGGGAGCCCGGATTCGAACTGGGAACCCTTCAGAAACCCTTCGTGCTCTAATAACAGTTTTAGTATAGCAGCAGAGGCCGTCAGATTTTGAGATACCCCTACCCGAGTTAGAACAAAACACAACCATGTTTTTTCTTATCTTTAGGGTGTCCCATTAATGAAATGGATTGTTGTGAACTTTTATTTTTGGGGGAAATTAGTTTTTTTGGCTATTCTTTAAACCTACCCCAATCTCTGAAAAAGGCAAATCCGAATATGGCAAAGCTGACAAAAAAGCCTTTAACATGAGAATTCTCACCCCTTTCTTCATCACATTTGATGAGGTATGAACCAGGTGACCACCCTACATCACCAAAGAGTCAGAATGTAATTAACCTAAAGAAATACTGAAATATAGCCCTTTAAACATACCTTTAGTTTAGGCGGAAATTGTACTTTGTAGTAAGGACAACTTTACTTTATCTCATTTACCAAATAAACCATGCACGTATGTAAAATAAGCTTAATGCATAGCCTAAGATGCTATTAAACAATAACCAGTGGTTGTGTGGAGAGATCTTGTAAAGCTTTATTGCAAATGAGACTTCTTTAGGCATGCCCCTTCCCTGAAACAGCCACATTAAATCACTGAATGTAACAGGTGAGTGAGGTGACATAGGTGACATATTGTAAGCCTGTAAGTTGTCCTCATATTTTGGTTAAGTCCAGGTTGATGTACATTATGAGTGACCTGATCTACATGCATCTACAAAGTGTATCTACATTAAAGGTCTGTGAAACATAGAGACAGATAGATACAAAGTATACATAGAATTATGAGTTTTATTGAAACATGAAAATGTGTGTTTCCTTCCTAAATCCCAGGTTGATGTTGCCTTGACATGACAAAATGATAATAATAATAAAGATTAGACAAATCTCAACATCACTTATAGTCCTTTCAGAAAACAAAAGGAGAATGAACTGGAAAACGAACAACATTTCTGTGTGTGTGTGTGTGTGTGTGTGTGTGTGTGTGTGTGTGTGGGGGGGGGGGGGGGGGGGGGGTTAGAATGTCAAATATCAGGCTCTTCAGACACATCTGGTGACACATTTTGACATTCTGCACAGCAGGTGCAGAACTCCGTGCAGGAAAGGCCAACAGAGAGGCACTGGCACTTTCCACTCTCTCTACAATTTTCATCTTTGCAGTACAAATGCGTTATGTCTCTCACTTCTTTAGGTGCAGATGGTTTCTTAAATAGGACTGGTTCAATGGCTCCATCTCTGACAATCCATCCCTTGTCGAAAGGACTCCACAACGTGGGTTTAGGGATGTGACTGTGGCACCATATTGCTGTCTGGTACATTGCTCTTTGTACATGTTGTTCAAATGCATCCTCTGTTGGTGGAAGATTTGCAGAGGCTGCATCTGTTGTTGATGCAATTACGAACCTCAGTTCATCCAAGTTGGTGCACAGTCGTCCATTTTCTTTTTTCTTTTTTCCATAAAGTCGAAGTGCATACTCTCTTGCTACCGGCAAGGACTTTTCCAAGCATGCAGAATCTCCAAAATGGGCCAGATCTTTGAGCTCACTGAGATTGGTCTTCAGTTTGTTGAAGGCTGTACTTTTTCCTATCCTGTACAAACTGCTGGTGGTGTCACAGCCAGTGAGTGCATGACAGGCTGGTAGACAGCTGGACAGGTCTTTTCCAATTTTCTCGGATATGGCATTGATGGGAACATATCTCTCCTTCATTCCATGGCCTGCATGCATGAAAACTGTAGATGAGCCAAACATTCCTTTGCTTGCATAATAAATAAGCAGTACTTCCACATCTGTATCATCACATCGCACGATGATGCGAGGATATGACTGTGCAAGATGTATGGCATGTAACACCATTCTTGTGTCTGCCTCCTCTTGATCACTGTACAAAGACGTCAAACTGCTCACTCCTGCTTTGCATATGCTCATCACCTCCTCACCTTTGTCAAATCCACCTGCCAAGATGATGGAGTCATCAGAGTGTAGTCTCTGTGGGCCTTCAGTGACGATGTAGTTGCTCACAAATGTGCACAGTGCAGTCTTGTTTCCACTACTCCTCAGGTACTTCCTGTAGTTTGGAACATTTGTGTTGCCAGTGATGACATGTGTAGGTCTTCCATCAGTTGCACCTCTCCTTTTCCTCTCAAGGTCTTTGATTGACAGTGGGTTGTCATACCTGTCAAATACCATGACCACACATTTCATTTCTTGTTCTCTATTCAAAAGGTACAAGATCTTCTTCATGACACATTCTGCTAGGTCACTGAATGTCTGAAATGCAGACTCATGGAGACTTTGAAGCATAGCCATGCCATCAATGATATGTGCAGATTTCTCTGTGCTGTCAGGCAGCTCCTGCACCACTTCTACCACAGACTCCAGTTTCTTAGCAAGTTCCGCTTTAGTGGTCTTTCTCATCCCTCCATCATCATAGAAGAGAGAGGGTGGGACAGCAGCCAGTTCATGAGACATAACATTCTCCAATGACACATCTCTTTGTTTAGAAACAGCCAGGAGTCTCCTGAAGAGCACATCTGAATCCATGTGAAGTTTTGTTGTTTTAGTGCTTGCAATGCTTGCTTTCATATCTGTGAATGTTGCCAATTTATGTCTTTTCTCTGAGTCCCAGAAACCTTTAGCTGTTTCACTCTTTAGGCGTTCCTCAATGAAAGCTTCATTCCGTGTTTCCCCATCTTCCAGAAAGCTTGAGAGAGCTGTTGCCACCTTTTGTGATGCTACTTGTCCACTTGCAATGTTGATGAGCTCATCAGGAACTGTATCCAAATCAAATGGGTTCTGCCTGTCTTTTACATACTCCATAATCTGTACAATATCCGTCTCATCCCTGTCCATGCGGGCTGGTCCATGCTCTTTGTGGGATTTTTGTGCATGTGCCACCCTATCGCACAATCCATCCATGGCATCAATGTATTCACTGGTAACATGCCTTGTGATGAGCCATCTAGTCAGAGCTCCCTTTCGTAAAGTGAAGCCGACAATGCCTCCTTGACTCTTTCCTTCTTTATTTATTGTTTGTTCGAGTGCTTGATCAGTAGCCACACAGTTGAACTTTCTTTCCTGTGTGTGTCGCACAACGAATCCTCCTTCTTTCAAGAATTTGTAGGAATCTGGGTGGCTTTTTTCAAGGGCTTTCATTTCAGCTATGTACACTGGCATGTACTTGGAGTAGTTGGTCCTACCAGCAGCACGGAACCATGGTATTACTTCAGACATGCAGTTGAGATGAAGTTCAAAGTTAGCTTCACGCTCTGAACGTAGCATTCTAATTAAGAGATCAGCTCCTTCGATGAATTTTAGCCAGTACTTGAAAGTTGCTGATTGTTGAACTCCACTCTCTGAAAACTGCTTTATTTTTCTCCTCAGATCAGGAAGGTCGGTCTCCAATTCTTGTAAGAACCGCATGGCAGAGGCCTGATCATTGCCATGAAAGGCCTGCTGTACATCTCTCAGAAGGTTTTCTTGTGCATCAGTCATTAGACGTTGGCCTTGCTTGTCAAGCCAGGAAACCATTGCTATCCAAAATAGCCTAAACAGAGCCTCAGATACAAGTTTAATACACCTAACACCTCTTGCAAGTTGTTTGCCCTGAAGCATTTGTCGAGATGTTGCCTCAGCATACACACCAGACTCTGTTATGATGTCAAAGAGACCTCCGTCAGCAAAAACCTTTCCAATGCTTGCCAGAAATGCCATGGTGATGTGCATGCCTCCCATTCTCATTGTAACCTTCCCATCTAAAGACTCAGGCTTACTCCATACAATCTGTTGTGCTTTGCTATAGATAGCAAGATCAGCAGTTACAAGAATGTGACTCTGTCCCAATTCTTCAGCAAGCTTTGTGAGCTTCAAGAGGGATGTGTAGATGGTGGATAGGTCTGATGGTGAAGCTCTTATGAAGGGCATATATTGCACTGTGGTTAATGGGATGTCTGACATGGATATGTAGGCATTGAAAGCAGACCATCCTGGGATTCTCTGTTCTCTTTCTTTCATGATACGGCTCACCTTCCAAATTAAGTCTTGGTCCTCTGCTGCTTGAGCTTTTGTGTGGTCTGATTTGAGGACTTGTGGTAGAACTGATGGAGGTTCTGGTCGCCTTGGTGGCTTGATGTACCTGAAATTAAAAGGAAGGTATCCTTACTCATATGAAATGAAATAACAAAGATAATGAAAAATAATAATTACATTCATCAAAATGTATTTTCCTTTAATATAATATTATTGTGTGTATGTGTCTGTAAATAGATAATATTTTAACATATTTACCGATGAACTTCTTCAATGTCCAAATCACAGTTGTTTAGAGCTGTGAGAGATCTTTCTGGAATTCTCTGGATGGGGTTGTGTACTATAGTAACATCACCTCTTCTGTACACAACAATTGCCATGGCATGTGTTGTATTCTTCCCATCCAGTGTCTCTTCATTCTGGTCAAAGTTGTCAATGGCAGCATCAATTATCCCATGTTCTGTGGTTCTCGTCAGTCCATTTGGGATGTAAACACCTTTGCTTCTCTGTAATTGATCTGCTGCTACAGATGTGAGAAATTGGCGCACTTCAGTGTAAGAGACACAATGGCCCATTGTGTGCAGCCTGTCGATGAGGGCCTTGCTGCCAAACTCATGATGGATCATGATGCCCAGTCCTAGTGTGATAGGTGTACGGCTGCTGCAGCACTGTGCAATTAGATTATGGCAAAAGGTTATAACACTTATGTTATCCTTTGAAGCTAGGTCATCATTACAGGTCTGCGCTTTTTTAAATGCATGTGAACTCACACACCAGTTCACAAAATCATATAAATTGTCTGGTACATATTTACTGCACTGGAGAAGGGACAACTTATCACTGCTTATGTAGAATTGAGGCTCATGCTCAACCTCTTCCATAGCTTTCCTTAATATACCTGCAGCCTGGTGTAGTATTTGTGTATCAGTTAGAGACTCTCTTCTCTGTGGGGGCATTGACTCCCTTTCTTCTGTTATTTTCTCTCTGAGGAGAGCAGCTTCTTTCATTGCTTGACCCACAGTAATGTCACCTGAACAGACCAGATCAGATTTTCCTGGACGTTCAATGAAAATCAGCTTATCTCCATAATGTTGGATCAACTTTGTTTTGAGTTTCCAAGCTGGATACCTCACAGATTCTTCAGCTGTACTTAATTTTCCTCCATAGCTCTGTGTTAGAGTGCTTAGTGTTGTGACGGTCATATTCTTTGACAACACTGTCCTACTTATTTCTTCAGTAAGCTCTATGAAAGCTTTTTCATATTCATTGAGCTTCTTTTCGGACATATGTTTGTTTCTGGCTGCTCTGATATTATTTTCAGAAATATAGTGTCCCAGGCAGCTTCTGTGATATTTTGCATCAAAAGCAAATAAATCTTCATGAGCCATCATGCGAAGATGAATTTTCTCATCACATCTCTCAGAGGCTGCATTGAGCACCTTTGTCCTTGTGCTTTCACCTGTACCAGTACTTACAGGAGTCAGGCCTTCTTTCTTTTTGGCTTTCTGGCTGCAGATGAAGCACTGGCTGCGGATGTCAAATCCTGCTTCTCTTGTCAGTCTTTTGGTTTTACATTGATCCCTGGCTGCAGTGGCTGGTTCTTGCACACTGGATGTAGGCATATAGTTACTTGAACTAGAATAATTTGCCCTACATGACCTGTGATATGAAAGTTTTAACTTAAAGGACAGTATGTCATCTGAGTGGGGGGATAGTCTCTTATGGACATCATCACCCCGTTCCTGAGCAACATTCAGTATTGTTTTGAGTCCTTCCAATGTTGGGTTCTTCACATGTGGATTCTTTTTATCTCCTCCTTTTAGAGGTTTTTCACACAATAAGCACAACCTTTCATCCAGTGTCTGTGCATGTGGCGTGTCTGCTGTCTCTGTTGGCTCCATTTTTACTGTGGTAAACTCTGGTAAATATGGAACAGTTCATTTGTGTTACATATATATATATATTTTAACGTGACATTTTGATAATAGTTATGGTAACATGAAATATGCCTCAAATTTAAGCTCTTCAAAAAGATATGTTACTCTTATGCTTATGTAATGCTGACTTCAATCATTGCCTCAGAAAGCTGATCGGTGATATAAAATATGTAATACAACAAACATTTCTATAATCTAAATATGTATCAATTTAATGAATTCCATAGTATTACATTTGTGTAGACATTTGTGTTACCTGTTATCGGTCATTTGGTCGGTGGTTTCTTTATTTTATGGCAGAGTGCACATTTCTCCCCCTGGAAAGCCATGTGTGAGGATTTGGATAAAATTGTGTAACCACAGTTCCTCCCCTGCTCTCATTGGTTGGACTTAATTGACTTCAATTTACTGCTTAAAGAAACTACCTATCACAGGAATCCATGTGTGTAATGCTGCTCTGTATTTAGAGGCCTGCAATTCTAAATGGCATGGCTTTATCTTGCCCCTGCCACACAAATAAATAGTGTGAGTGTGATTGAAAAGGTGTTGTACTTTTCTCACAGACATGATTGCCTCAATATTTCCCAAAACCTTTTTTATTTGGTATATCAAAAAGTCAAGTGTTATGCCAACATAAAAATAATGTTTCATGATTCCAGAGAAGGGGTAGAAGTTCAATATTACAAAATCTCTCCACACAACCACTGTTTATTGTTTAATAGCATCTTAGGCTATTTAGAAACAGCTTATTTGACATAAATGTATTTAGTTTTTCTTCTAAATGAGAGAAAGTAGAGTCCTCACTACAAAAGTACAATTTCCGCCTAAACTAAATGTATGTTTAAAGGACTATATTTCAGCATTTCCTTAGGTAAATTACATTTCTGACTCTTTGGTGATGTATGGTAGACACCTGGTTCATACCTCAGCAAATTTGATGAGGAAAGGGTTGAGCATTCTGATGTTATAGGCTTTTTTGTCATCTTAGCCCTATTCGGATTTGCCTTTTTCAGATATTGGGGTAGGTCTAAAGAATAGCCAAAAACTAATTTCCTCCAAACAATACATTTCACAACAATCCATTTCATTAATGGGACAACCTAAAGATAAGAAAAAACATGGTTGTGTTTTGTTCTAACTTGGGTAGGGGTATCGCAAAAACTAAGGCCTTTTATGAGCACTTGCTGTAGGTCTATTTCTCTACCCCTGAGCTATGCCGCTCAATTGTTTGCTATAGCACCACCCTTGGTTGTGAGTTTAGTGTTTTTTGGTTGAATTTGATTGGCTTATCGCGCATTCCCACAAAGACATCAAAAAAATATTAACTTGTTTTTTAAGATGATTTCTTAAGGTGACAGTACCCCTTTAGGTGACATAGCCCCTTTAAGTACTGTACTTAAGTACAATTCTGAGGTGTTTGTACTTTAATTGAGTATTTCCAATTTCCAATAATTTTATTTCTACTCCACAGCTCCACTACATTTATTTGCCAACTTTAGTAGCTAGTTACTTTGCAGATATAAATGATTATATTATAAAACATCCACTGTGTCCACTTTAACCCTATTTTATACATAGGCTATTTTTTCAAACATTTTGTACTTTTACTTTTGGTCCTTTAAAGTTGTACTATGTAACTTTTTTTATAAAACAAATCTTAAATTTCTCCTAACTCCTAACTTTCTCCTAACTATAGCAAACCGCGACCGCGGTTTGCTATAGGGCTAATGACCACTAGTTGGGCATCTTACACAGTATAGCTTTAAGTACAGTTTGATGCAAATACTTTTGTACTTTTACTCGAATAAATTCTGAATACCGGACTTTGACTTGTAAGGGTGCACACACATCAAAATACCTATGAGAGTGGAATCCGCATTCCGCCAATGCATTTCTATGAGAATTGAACTTTTTTTTTTAGATATCCTCTACTCACTGGCATGAAACTTTTACTTAAGTGAGTACTTTTTCCACAACTGCTGATAATGCAGTATTTGTGGGTAACATGGCATTGGTTAGACCTCCCTTTGGTTAGACCAACTAAACCTAACCTCAACCAGTCCATTATAAATCCTAACCCTAACCTCAGTAAAACCAATGGTCTAACCAATGGAGGTCTAACCAATGCATTTGTGGGACGTGGGCATGTTTAGGATGCTTCCTCTTTCACTTCTCTCCATGTGGTTGCCACTAGGGACGTGCAAAGAATGTTAGAGAGGCAGGGGCTGAAATTTCTAAAAGGGCCTTTTGGTGAAAATATGGAAAATAGCAAACCTCCAAGATCACAACATGTCGCAGCGCGACACATTAGTAGCTTGGAGGTCTGCTATTTTCAGTGCGTGATACCACACTGAACTAAGCATAATCAAGTCAATCAAGTCAATACTGGAGATGTGGTGTATGGCATGGATTCTTTCAACACAAGATTGCATTCAAGTTCATGAGAGTTTGGACGAGGTAATTCTCTTAAATGCTGCCTTCAGGTATGGCATGGAAAGAGGGCATTTGCATTTCTTTCACTATAGTAAAAACTGCATTCATGGTCTGGAGAGGGCACTTTTTAAAGACGGATGAAAGGGTAGGGGCTCAAGCCCCCTTGTCTATGATGTCTATGTGTGCACATGCCTGTGCCACAACATGTTATTTATGAGGCATCGGGTGACCTGTGAACAAATGAACTTTCATGTCAGATGAACACACTCAAAAGCTTCATTCCTCTCACAGTAACACACTGGAAGGATGACTGTCACTGAGTTTTAGGAGTTCAGGTAGGCTTCAATATTTACATAATATACCTCATGAGTGTGTAAAGATTACAACAATTGCACGGATGAACAATGTATTTTTTCAGCACTAAAGTATACTCTATACTTTTGTAGATTAAATTGGCGTAATATAATGCCATCATTTTATGCCATTGTAGGACCATGATTTGTGTACAGTCAAATCTTGTTAATTTTACTCTGAGTATACACATGGAGCAAATGGAAGTGAATTGACCCACCATTTGGTAAAAGTAACTTATGGAGGAGGAAATCTGACTAAAAGACAGACTGACCCGCACACTGCCGCTTGTCTGTTTCAGAGAATTTATTAATTTAGCAATGTTTCGGTCACCAGACCTTTCTCAAGCTTGAGAAAGGTCTGGTGACCGAAACGTTGCTACATTAATAAATTCTCTGAAACGGACAAGCGGCAGTGTGCAGGTCAGTCTGTCTTTTAGTCAGATTTCCTCCTCCTAATGTTCTATTACCCACGCAACTGCTAAGAGAGGAACTGGGTGTGCGTAAGCCTTCCCTTCAAGTAAAAGTAACTTATGAAAGAAAGAAAATATCCATATCATATTTAAGTTTCAAACAAAAAAATAAATAAATCCACTGGGGAACTAGTGACACATTTGAAACTGAAAATGTGTAAACACTGCATTGTTAACAATTAATCCATTAAGCCACCCCCCCCCCCCCCCCCTGCGGGATCTTGGATATTTTAGCATTTTTCAGACAAACAAACAAGTGTACAATACTATACCACGATATACCATTAGGTATATAACATGGTGCAAACTATTACAAGATTATAGGCTTATTTTAAGCCAAGAATCAAGCCATCCAGACTTCTGGTAAATCATTGATTCTGTGAAAAATTAATTTATATATAATATAATATAATATAATATAATATAATATAATATAATATAATATAATGGGCTTGGCATTATAGAAAATATTTAGGTGAGAATTAAAAATCTTCTATTCCAGTAAGCTCAAACTTGTATTACTCAATGTCAGTTGATTCTTTTTGCTGGGGAAAACCTAAAAGTTACCTTCAAAATGAGACCATGCCATTCCAAAATTGTTCAATATGCTGTGTATATGCTAGGCGTTTTTTTTTTTTTTTTTTTTTTTTTATACAGGATTTTTCACAGGTTGAAAAATGCCAATGTTTGCAGAGATTTGGAGGTACAGCCTCAAACCTTTATGCAAGACCCTGAAATGTGTATTTTCTATATATTGTTTTCTCAACACAAACATAGTTTCAACCTTTTGAAGCTGTTTTAAGTTTATAATTACTAGCCCTTACCCGTTCAAAGATATGAGCTCCAAAATGATGTGCAGTGTGTGGGTTATGGGATGTGCACTGTGCACACAGTATATGAGGGATGGAAAGTAACTTTAACTGGTGCTTGCATGATGTACTGTAGGAGCATCAATGTAAGAAACCCGTTTCGTTTAATGGCTACAGAGATGAGATACTGTCCCCCCCCCCCCCACCCCCCCTCAAGCTAGATGCAGAATAGATAGTAGCTACACCATAAAAATGCTAATATACAGCATATGATTTGTGAAAGTGACAAACGGGCTTCACAGTTATGTCAGGTGTGTTCATATGCTGATGGTGATGCGATTTCAGATCAATTGCTCCAGCCACCGAGGAGAAACGCTGTGACAGACAGACACTCACTCACTCACTCACTCACTCACTCACTCACTCAGACATTCGCAAAATTATAGTATAGATAGTATATGAATCCCTACCGAAACTATAGTCCCTGTAGTCTACCGAAACGTAACAGTATAGGAACATTTATTCACTGACAAATATCTAAGCCAGGGCTCTCCTATGTTTTTCAGGCCAAGATCCCCTTAGATGAGAGAGAGATGAAGCAGGGACCCCCACTGCATATTATATAACATTATGTTAAACCTTTTTTCAAGGTTTCATAGATACCTTCGTAGACTTGTTTGACAGCGCTCTCATCAGTGTTGGATTTTTGTTAATGTGTATTTTCAGACATTGTACTTAAACCGTCAATACTAAGTAAAATTGACCTTTGGCTCTGTACTTAGTCTGCTTTTTTCCCTTCTACACAAAACCTCTTTGCCAAACGATGATCTACAAGCTCACAACACCTCACAGATCTGCTATAGGTTCAAGTGGTTAATAATAATAAGGGTAATAAAAATAATAAGGGTAATAATAATAATAATAATATTAATAAGGGTAATAATGTGTATTGTCCCAGAGAGGATATTATTACTTCACAAGTCTGTTAAAAAAGGGTAAAAATATGTTGGTGGTGGCAAACAAAAATCAGGGCAAAAACTGTTCATCTGTGTCATTCCCAAAGGACGTTCAGCTTTTTGGAAATAAAAATTATAATAAAAATAAAGACATAATTTCAAAAACATTATTTACACTATGGTATATGCCTTCCCCCCGAGAAAGAGTGTGACAATGGATGACGTATTGCTTGTATTGGTATTTTAATTTAAAGGGAACTTAAGACATGGATATCTGTGAATACATGTTTTTTTCTATTTTATTCTCTTTAGATCATCAAAGCTGAGCAGTGTTGTCACCAATCAGTGTCCACAGCAGTATTACTCCACCAAAAGTACCTGACAATTCACCCTGAAGACAGCAATGATGCCCCAGACAGGAAGTTGGCTTTGTTTCCTTTTCTTATTTCTGCTGTGCATGCTTCATCTTAGTCCCATACTGGCTTACTTCTTGAAAGACTGCAATATTTTTGACTCTGATGACATTGATGGTGTTTTGGTGGATTGTTGGGACCGTCATCTTGTTACCATACCAGATGACATCCCCAGAGACGTTGTATTCTTAGATTTACAAGGTAATGACATTCAAAAGATAAACAGGACCGATTTTTACAATCTGACAAATCTCAGACTTTTGGGTCTGGGTTTTAATTTAATAACTCATGTAGATGATGGGTCTTTTCTCAGTTTGGCAAAACTTGAATTGCTCGATATGATCAATAATGGACTAACAACACTGACAGAAAATATGTTTCAGGGACTGTTACATCTCAGATACCTGAATGTGAGTCAAAATGGGATATCTCATGTAGATGCTGGGGCGTTTGTCCATATGACGGAACTTACAGTGCTCGATATGAAACTTAATGAATTTTCAACCCTGACAGACAATATGTTTCAGGGATTGTCCAACCTCTTGGAACTGTACTTGAATCGAAATTATATCAAATTCATACACCCTTCTGCCTTCCAGTCACTCCACAGTTTACAGATAATAGATCTGCAGTCCAACCAGATCTTGCCCATCTTACAATTGCCACGCTTACAGGTGCTGTCCATCTCAATTGATGAGTTGGTGTCTTTTCAGTCAAAAGATCTGCCATTAAACATGTCCTCTGAGCTCAGGGAATTGAAAGTTAATTCAAGATCGATAAGAAAATTTAGCATCACAACAGCTATATTCCCACATCTTGAGACAATCGACCTGACAGACTGTTGTAATGCTTCTGGGTGGGAGTGGGACATACCAAACAAATATTTTCTCAGGAATATAACTACGGTGATTTTTGATAATAGATTTAATAATACATTGTCTTTTAACAACATGAGGAAGTGTCTACAGAGCCTTGATTCACTGGAGACCCTAAAGATGCATAGCATGGAGATGTGGATTAACAGAGGCCTCTTAAATATTGTATGCAAAATACCCACACTCAGGACACTTGACCTAATGTATAACACCATTGACAGTGCAAAACTGTCATCTTGTACTCAGCTAACCAGCCTGAGTCTATTATTTAGTCAACTCACTGAAGTGTCTAAGGATTCAATAAAACAAATGAAGCAACTGAGACGTCTGGACCTCCAAGTTAACAGCCTTTCTAAAGTGCCGGACGATGTTAAACATCTGTTCATGCTTCAAAAACTTTATCTGCGTGACAATCAGATTTATCATTTAAGCTGCTCAGACTTCTTAAATTTAACAAGACTCACACATCTTTATCTAGATTCCAACTACATCTCTCAACTCAAAGGGTGTTTTTTTCAACATCTCAATGAGTTAATTTTCTTAGATATTGGTGACAATCCAATCAGTACATTTCTTGATACGTTCAAGATCGGTCTACATAAACTAGAAACATTGAACGTGGAGTGTAAAATTACATTGATAAGAAATGGGGATTTTAAAAGTCTGAAATTACTCAAGGACTTAAAAATGTCTTCCAAAAAACCTGTGAGAATGGACAGCAACGCGTTTGAAGGACTGGACAACCTTGAAACTCTTAGTCTAGAATTTGATATGATTGACATAACAAACACATCTACTCATGAGCTTACATTACTTAAGAGCCTGAAGGAACTTACAATACATACCAAATCCGATATTACTCCTTACAAGTCATACATCTCCTGTATGAACACACCAAAACTAGAGATTCTTGATCTCTCAGACAATGAACTGAAATCCCTGGATTTCCTGGCACAGGCCAACCTGACTCAAGTCTCTTCGCTGCACCTGAGAAGGAACGAGTTGACGGTGATCAATGTCTCTGTGTTCAGTTTTCTCCCTGCTCTCCGGTATATTGACATGACTGGCAACCCTTTTGCATGTGCTTGCTCTAATTCTGACTTTCTGCAGTGGATGCTGAACAACCAAACACAGGTAGTTGATGCTCCCAGGTACACTTGTGGTTACCCTCTTGATAAAAAGGGAACCAGGCTTCTGGACTTTGACATCCATTCCTGTGAACAGATGGATGCCAGCTTTATCTGCTACATTTCCTCCACTTGTGTGATTGTGCTAACTCTGCTCACATCCTTCACCTACCACGCCCTGAGGTTGCATCTTGTCTTTTCCTACTACCTCTTCCTGGCCTTCCTTTATGATGCCAAGAAAAGAAACAGGGGTTCTCCTCAGCGCTACGATGCCTTCATCTCCTACAACGTTCACGATGAGCTCTGGGTTTACAGAGAAATGCTTCCAGTGCTGGAGGGAGCCCAGGGCTGGAGACTTTGTCTACACCACAGAGACTTCCAACCAGGTACACTTTGAATTTAGCTAAATATGTCTGTCTGTTTCTTACTGTCACCAATACTTACTGGTAGGGACCTCTCTCTGTCTGAAAGAAATAGTGTTTCTGGTATTTCATTATATCCGTCGGTCCATATGCCCTTTTTAAGTGAAGATGGACAGGAAATGGGGGGGTTGGAGCATCACAGGACTCGAACCGCAATACACTGTCCGACTACTTTAGAGCCTATTGGTGCCTGGACCGCTGTGCCAGCAGTCTGGGCCTAATTTGTTTAATCTTTGAACTATTTATTTCTAGGTAAACCCATCATAGAGAACATTACAGAGGCCATCTATGGCAGCAGGAAGACCATCTGTGTGATCAGCCGTCGTTACCTGGAGAGTGAATGGTGCTCTAGAGAGATCCAGATGGCCAGGTGGGGAAAATATTTCTCTGACATTTCACTGCTAGATCTTACAGTAAGTGGTACTTTAGGGTGAATTCACACGAGAGATTCTGATCCGGTGGTCCATTCCCCAGTACACTTGGAAGAGGTTGTCTTCGTTATCTTAATACCGGGTACAAAAGGATTTTGTTTTTCTTTTTACTGTGAATAAGGTTTACTTAATTCAAAGTTTCACATCACTTGGTAGGTATACAGTAAGTAGCTTAATAAGTTGCTCTCCTCACCTGTGTGCAGCTACCGTCTGTTTGATGAACAGAAGGACGTATTGATCCTGGTGTTTCTGGAGGACATTCCAGCCCACCAGTTGTCTGCCTACTATCGCATGAGGGGTCTGGTGAAGAGACACACCTACCTGAGCTGGTCCCAGGCTGGACAGCACCCTGGACTGTTCTGGCAGAACCTACGCAGAGCTCTGGACACACCAGACACTGATCTGTGTTTGAATGAATATTCAATGTAATCTACAGTACTGTACATATATATTGTTACAAATAGGCGTAACAGACCATTTTGTGACACTTAACCCAAAATATACCACTGATAAATGATAGTTCTTGAAAAAGAAGTCTGTGATCATTCCATTCAGTCCCAGAAAAATGTATTATTGAAAATTCAGTATCAACTTGTAATGCACTTAAGACCTCTGTAGGTGTTTTGTTTATTTACCCGGTTTTCTTCTTTTATTCTAATTGTAAATGTTTCTTTTTTTTTTTTTTTACTTTCTAGTTAAGCCTTTATTTGATGTCAAAGGTTTGTAACAATTAACACCATTGTTTTGGAAAACTGATTAAAAAATAGATACAGATATACAATACACAATATATATATATATATATATATATATATATATATATATATATATATATATATATTAAGTCACAGTACAAGTGTGAAGTGACAAGGTTTGCAACCGTACAGTATGGCAATTATGACATGCTGTTTTTATCATAACAGTCTTTGTCCTGGTCCTTAAAACCTGTATTAAAATGTTAAAACTGAAAACTCCACTCCAGTGAACCATGGCAGGATTCTTTTTCTGGCAGGATTTGTTCTGTTGCATTTTGACTAGCAAAGATAATAGAATAGTAGGTGTTGTAGTTCAGGAACTTTCCTGTTAATCATCGCCTCTTTTGTAATGCAACAACCACAATTGTAAATGTTACAGCAAAGGTGATAAAACCACACCCTCCCCTGGACGATGGACCTAATTATTCAAAAAATAACAGATTGCAGAAAAAATGAATGTGAAAGTATTTTTTGTTTTGTTTTTCCTTGTTTTTTGTAATTGAGGTCAGGAATCATAAAAAAAGGAAAATCGATGTCATATGACCTTTAAAGTCTTTATGGTTGTTTATTTTATCCATTTCAAGTGCAAAAAAAAAACTATTTTGTGCACACGAGTTACTAGATTGTTAATGTATGGGCCTACTGTATTTGTTAAATTGTGCGAACAATTTCCACAATTCATCCGCACAATTTAATTAATTGCGCACAGAATTTGCACAATTTGTGTGCGGTTTAACCAAAATGTGGGAACTAATTAAATCTTGAGCAAAGTATCTAGTTACAATATTCTAGTAAAATCATGCAAACATGATCTAGAAAATTGTGGACAAGATACATGGGTTTGCCAACATACAGTAGTTGACATGAATAATTCCACCAGGAAATATAATAGGAAGCACATTATAGGACATGGTCGTATGAGTGTTTATAATAACTTGGGTAGCCTATGCAGGCTTTATTATGGTGACGAAGTTTATGCCATGGGGATGGTTTTGTGGTTTATTCCTTAATTGTCAGGGTGCGTACCTTTTGCGCGAAGCCCGAAAGCGCGAAGTGGGGAAATGTCTCCTACCGCACCGTTAGCGCGAAGTGGGGAAATGCATACGTATGCATGCAAATGCAGGCTATATTAGCCGACTATTAGCACCCTTCGGCTATCGGCTTCACTTTGCGGGGGGAGGGGAGGGGAGGCGTGAGGACATTTTAAGCCCTAAGAAACTACACAACCACACAATATAGGCTATTTGACTACAGGTAAATGAAAAAGGGTGCCCCCTGTCGAAACTATTGTAGGTCTACTACCACACAATATATCTTCCTGGACCCTTATTGTGAAGGGCTACTACAAGCTCACGTTGTCGACGTGTTGTGAGCTTGCAGATCAGCTATTTTGCGAGACAAGCTGAGTGCAGACAGCACTGCATATTATGAGCTGCGTGCTCAGTGCGTGCACAGTGGAGCATGTGAATGAAAAGAGACATTGTACTACCATACAATATCGAGCACTGCATATTATCAACGTTCACAAGGAGCTGTACTACCATACAATATCGGTGCGGTAGGAGACATTTCCCCACTTCGCGCTAACGGTGCGGTAGGAGACATTTCCCCACTTCGCGCTTTCGGGCTTCGCGCTTTCGGGACTTTCCCAATTGTCAGGGTACAGTTTGCGCTGCGTGAGGTTATCACTGAAATGAATACGGCCAATTGTGTTTTCCAAGGCTACCCATGGCCACCTAACCCTAATTTAAATCAGTCAGGGATGCATTTAACTCTTGGCAGCCTATAACAACACACATCTATAGGCCTACCTCTTAAACAACCAATGTGCATAAAGACGGAAGACGCTAGACCATTAGGGGTCTGCATAAGCGATCAGGGGTTTCACTCACACAGAGTAACCAAAATAAACCCAAAACAATAAATCAAAAAGAATAATAATACTACATTCTGCACTCAGCTGGGAAATGCGCTGGGAAAATAATTAACGCAATATGACATATTTTGTTATAAACCATCGTCGTTTACACCCCTCCACTTAGACGTGGCAATGTAGTATTATTCTTTTTGATTTGTTGTTTTGGAATTATTTTGGTTACTCTGTGTGAGTGAAACTCCTGGTCGCCTATAGATGCTATTACCTCTGGTATTGTGAAAAGTCTTTTAATCCACTGTATGGTACTGTGCCGCAATAATGTATTGTTTCTCTTTCTTCAGCATCGACCTCTGCAGAGGTACAATTTATACTGTTGAAATGCACGCCCATACATATTTAATCCGTGGATGCCTCATGTATGACATGTTCTTAAATGTTGTATGTTACGAGATTTACGTGGATTGCCATTTGTACAGAACCAACCTAAGCTTCTGCCATTACTATTTAATTTGTATGACAAATTGTGTAAGGAGTGTGTATTCAGGTGCTTTTCAAGCATTAGATTATTAGTAGGCCTATTAGAAAAGTATTCCTATGGTGCAATTTCCTAGGTGGTGTAGTTGGCTACCCATAGGCTACTCATTACGGTTACCTATGCACAAATAAACCAGCAGTTTTATTAGATTATGATAAGGTCATCCTGCACTCTTGTGAGAGGTTGAATCCAGATGAAAACATCAAAACACATCACCAAAAGTCTGCAGTGGAGCTTGCCGTTCCAACAAGCTACACAAGTCATAGAATGGAAAATAATATTCACCATATACTTGTGGCACGTTTGGAGGCAGTTGGACAATGACCTGGCTGGCTATGACATATTCTGTTGATAGAGGCTTGGTGTCAAGGTGTAGTTCACAAATGAGTTGTGTATCTAACATTGAATGTCTCTGCAATTCATACTTGTGAGTGCTGTGTCATTAATGGGCTGCTGCAGCTGAATAACAATGCTTCACCTTGTTTTAGCTCTTAACACGTCTGCTGATACACTAGAGTCGTGGTAGGAGGAGATGTCGATCCTCCATCCCTGGTTGCGTTTCGGACCCCCCGGTCGGCGGTTTCAAAGTCCAGCTTAGCTCCTGGCCGGCGCGCGTGGTCGTGCTTCTAATCTAGGTAGAGGGGACGACTGTAGGCTCCGGGGTGCTGCGTTGGTCACTCGCCAACGAGCTCAGCTCTTTGGCTGACTGGTTAACATACGCGCCCTGTTAAGTAGCGGCCCGGGTTCGCCTCCTGGTTGTTGCCTTGCGGTCACGCTACATTATGTTGCTCTGAAGTTTCTTTCAATCAGGCTGTCAGGAAGTAGGCTACTATTCAGGAGTCATTAATTGAGAGCGATCCTAGACATACTTGAAATTGGTCTGTACTCATCAGCAGTATAGAGTACTACTCATTGTTCAAAATAAAATGTACTTGCGTAATTCATGATTGTTTAGATTCAAGCACATCTTAAATCTATTTCAGGACCAAAAAAAAGGGTTCAAATCGCATCTATATATTCTTTTGTTGTTTTTAGGACGCTATTTTTTTTCTTGTTGCCCCAATACATTAATGTCCTATGCTTTGGGGTTCATTTGGTAACCATTTTGAATCAATGTCCACATGAGGGGCAAAAAGGCTGCTTTTTATATCCACCAGGCAACATACAAAGACAAATAAACCCATTTTAACACCAGGAATATAATGGAAAGGTCACTGACACCCAAATAAAAATGGCAAACCTTTAGGCATAATACAACAACAGGTTCTCACCCCCAAGGTGTCGGGGGGGGGGGGGGGGGGGGGGGGGGGGGGTTAGGGTTAGGCATAGTTTTACTAAGGTTATGTTTAGGGTTTGGGTTAGAGTTAGACATAGTTTGGGTGGTCGGACACGTTACCTCCACTTTGCGTTAGAATCCTCCGTGTTGCGTTAGAATCCACATTGTCAATAATATATATAATAATATAATAACGATAAAAGCACAAAAAATGTGGCTTTGTCAGCCAGAATTGCTAGCTCAGTCGGTAGGGCAGCATGGCTCATGATCACAGAGGCGTTCGAGTAAACATGTGCACTAAGACTCTCCGTTCGCGTCTGACAGGATGACGCTATAAGCGTTCCAAAGCGCCACACGGGTGACGCTGAAAGCGAGTCGGGAATGCGTCGGTGGGGTGAAGCAGAGGGAGTAAGAACGGGCTGGATACAACTATAACATACGTATATAAGTAATCAAAACACTATTTCACTGATTAGCATCATATCTCATCATCAAACTCCAACTCATCATCACTGATCCATACTGTCTCCGACCACAGACCTTTCATCGGAAAGGTCCGGTTCAACTACAAAATGATGTCACTCCCATCTTCTGAAAAAGCATTACCCCAAATTAGTGTTCGGAAAGCTGTGTGTCGGAAAGTCAAAACTCTCTGATGAAAAGTTTGGTGGTCGGAGACAGTATGGACAGGCCTTTAAATTAAGGCATAAGAGCTGGTACTTAAGACAATCAAAAATCAGTCCATAGTGTCATACAACTAAACATTGCTCTCAAGAAACATTTGAAGCAAGATAGACAATGCAGCAGCAGAATATAGATTCTATTCCACTTCCTGTTGTTTTCCGAGGCAACTGTGATGCACTGAACACAGCTGGCAGAAATTAATGGACAAATTACCGTGAGCAAAGTATGCCTGTGTTTTGTTGTTACATTTGGGTCAATTTACAAATGTATTTATTAAAGCTATAGGCCTACTGTGTAAGTTGCTCAACTAGTGGTCAGTAGCATTACAGCCCCGGTCACGGCCACCAGGGCTCAGTAGAACACATAAAGAAAAGGCTTTGGGAGCTGAAATGAACAGAGTGGGTGTTCTAAAACTTTAGCGATTTAATAATTAGGACAATTTTAAGATTTGTTTTATTAAAAAGGTTACATAGTATAGCTTTAAATAGCTGTGTAATAAGCGGTATAATCAATCTCAACCATATCATTAAATCATTTTGATACAGTATAGCACAAAGCAAATTATCCAGAAAAAAAAGACTTTGAAGAATGAATAACTTTAATAACCCAATGCTCCAATAATTGGAATTAATCATTTAATCATCTATAATTAACAAATCAATAGAAACTGTTTGTAAGCATGTATTAGCAGTTGAGTTAATTGTCCCCAATACTTACAGTATATTCAGTAGCATTATTAATAATACAACAGCAAGATGATCATTAAAAAGGAATAGCCAACACCAAACGTAATAGTAAAACAGTAAACTTTATGTAAGCGTATAATGAAGAAAAAAAGAAAGAAAAACAAAAAATAATAATGAATTATTCTAATGAACAAATAATACCAGTAAATTATCTGGATTATAATAGTATTCCCAAATCATTAAATAATGTAAAGTTAGGCAACTAGACCCTCAGAGAGAGGTGACTGTGTAGTTGTACATATTCAGGACAACATTTGAAGTCAAGACCTTCTAAAGATGTCAAGAAATTAAAAAAAAGAAAAAAAATATATATATATATATAAATGCTTTTCAAACTCCTATAGCATTATCCACGGTCAAGGTGGTGCAATAACGCCACAAAAGTTAAAGAAAATGTCCCTAAAAGTCAAAAATTAATCATTTCCTGTTAACACATTGAGAGATGAAACTAAGATCTCATAGTGCCCAAAATATAATTGATTTTACCCTATTTCGGAGATTCAGAGTAAAAGTAATCTGAGTAGATGTAATCCGAGTAAGTCCTGTTTTCTTTTGTGATAGTATTTTCTTTCACACAGAACAGAAAAATAACAATCATGGGTATCAGGGCTTTTGTAACGGCCGGTAGAGAAGGTTGTGTTTTAAACTTGAAGCTGATTTAAAAGTTAGATTAGGAGAAAACTCCACTTTTGAGATAACACTGCTGTCTATGAGGAACCCGGACCTCCCGGTCATGTGATACCCGTTGCATTTTCGGATTTGGAGTGTTTCTCTTCAGTCGCGGGTGCCTTGTACAGTAAGCTACAGCTACAAGCTACAGCATCCGAGCGGTCGACGTGTTGGCGTGTCGTGTTAAATGAACTAAGCTGTTACGAATAATGATGAATCATTATCTCATTCAGCGGTGTGATTCCAATTATGTAGCTGATTTACGTTGCGTTACGTTTTCAGGGCAGAAAAAAGGATAGATCACCAAAAAATCGATTAGCCTACTCAGCCCATGGAGACTTTAATTCATTTTTTAGTTTTTGTCGGATTCCTAAGCCAATTGATGACTAGCAGTGGTTCCCTATGGAGACACTAAGAGCCTGCTTTGTTCCCTGTGCAGACACAAAGAGTCTCCTCAAACTATTTAGCCTGATTTCTCAGGCTAAATAGGCGCTTGAGTCTGACATTGTGCCCTGTCTGAACAAGTTCTGAGGGAGGGACTTTTGTGCGAGCGTGCACGCGCGTGGCCGCGCGCGAGTGATCACAACGCACGGAGATCGCGACACACCATGATTGCGACCGACGCGATGCACGGTCACGGCGTGTGTGTGAGGTTGTCTGTCTGTGCCAGTGACTGCTTCCACACAGAACTGCAACCAGAAACATGTAATCAACATTAACAGATTGGTGAAATCAGCTCCCGCGCACGTGTGTGTGTGTGTGTGTGTGTGTGAACTTCCTGAAACGTAATCGTTTCAACTGCTGCGCGGATTGGGTATTCGTTAGACCCACCAACACCCGCCGCGCTCATTGGAGGAGCGACAATTTTGGAGAGGGAAACGACGGATTCACCTACTCAACTCCAGACCAGAGAAACAGTCCACTCTGAGAGTGGGCAGGTCTATGGTCTGGAATCAGGCAACAAACTATTGGGTTAGGAATGCGACAAAAACTGAAAAAAAAAGTCTCAATAGGGTGAGTAATCGATAGAAAAAAAGTCATTTTGGGGGCGAACTATCTCTTTAATGTCTCACATTTCCCACATATTTGTGTGTGTGTGTGTGCGTGTGTGTGTGTGTGTGTGTGTGTGTGTGTGTGTGTGTGTGTGTGTGTGCGTGTGCGTGTGCGTGTGCGTGTGCGTGTGTGTGTGTGTGTGAAAATGCATTATTCACTCAAATAGACAGATTTGTGTCTCCTGTTTCCAGAGCTCTGCGTAGATTCTGCCAGAATGTTGCAGTGTGCTGTCCAGCCTGGGACCAGCTCAGGTAGGTTTGTCTCTTCATCACTCTCCTCATCCGAAAGTAGGGAGACAACTGCTGGGCTGGAATGTCCTCCAGAAACACCAGGATCAATACGTCCTTCTTCTCATCAAACAGACGGTAGCTGCACACAGGAGAGCAGAGAAATAGGCCACAATTATAATTACACAGTGCCTTGTATCCCATATTACAGATTTGGCCAATCAAATCTAGATGTTGCGTTTGTGACACAAAATGTCACAAAAGTAACATCTAGATTTGATTGGCCAAATCTGGTCACAAATGTATTGCAAATGTTTTTGAGCGGTGCTCCTGGAACAGGAACTACAGCTCCTACATCTGGCTTTGTCCGGTCAGAGCCCAATGGGAAAACACATTCCAAAGTGTAAACGCTTAAAGAGGTGGTGCCATAGCTGTGTACTTTTTCTGTGTTGTATGTATCTATTAACATTACTCTAATAGACCACGGGGATGGGGTTATAATGTGCAAATGTGCCTTCCCTGTGTATTGGTGGTCAATAGTTACTTCCTGAAAGCTGAAAGCCTCTGGGCCCAATTAAGACGGCGGTGTTTAGCGCCACGCTAAGGAGATTCCGTCTATCCACTAACGTTTTGGACGCATGAATATTGATCAGCTGGTTATTATGACTTCTGCGCTGTTGACAATTGTTCATTGTGCGCTCAGCGGCTGAAGAATTATTCATGGGCATGTTTCGAATAGCCAATTATAGATTTAATAGGGACACAATTAGTCATTGGTCATGAAAGTGGTACTCTCCAAGGATTTGGGAGATGTTTTTATCTGTAAAAATCTCTTAATAACAGCTATGAGCCTATGACCGAATCAATCTGCAGTGTTTTTATGCTTCCAACACCAGATGTGCCTGGCATGCGCCAATCCAAATAAACAGAGTTACAAGCTATCAATGCACTACACCATGGCGTGTTGACAGTTTATACATCTGTTTTTTGGACACATTTATGAGCAGCACATATTTAGACCTAAAAGCTGTCAACATGCCATGATGTAGAGCTTCGATAGCTTTTTTTTTTTTTTTTTTTTTTTAGTGACACATCACGATCACGCATCTATAGGCCTAGGACTATAAGCAAAGAAAGACACAGCAGATTGATTCGCTCATACCGTAGATCGGTCAATTATGAAGCGATTTAAAAAATCGAAAGGGATACATCCATGCTCCTGTGGATTTGCTTTCCATCCCGACGTCAGCTGTGGCTCTACTGTACTCAAAAGACAGCACACGAAAAATAAAGATCTGCTCATGGAACCAGCATGATTCAATAAATAAAATAAAATATATTCCCCCTGATTTAGTTTGCTATGGAGAACAATAATAATGTACACATCCCAAGGAATATTTTGACACTTATATTTAGGCCTATAAAATTCGACCAGAATTGACAGAGATGTGAACAAATCTAGCCGTTGATTCTTTATAGGCCAACAGTAGGCCTAGCAGCGGCCTCTCATTTGGCCAAATAAACATGGCTTTTAGCGCATAAAAGCAGCTCTGAGCACATCTAAACATTATGCTCTATTTTTTTATTAGGTCAAGCTTCATTGCCGCATTGCACCTTGATTTAAATAAAAACACACCCCCTGCGTTAAATATACGAGTGACGCTAAAACATAACGTTTAGCACGCTGATTACATTCAATGCGCATTTCTTAATAGCAATAACGCATATGGGTGGCGCTAAGCCGCGCTTGAGGCGAGTTTCTTAATGGACCACTCTGAGTAAATGACATCATATAATCAACCCCTCCCCCTTTACCATACACCCAACACTGTGGGTGTGGCTAACTTCAGCTGGATCACCACCCACCTGCAAACCAGGCATACTTAATGAACTGGTGGGTGTGGCCACATAAAAACATAATTTTAACACGTTCTTTTTTGGAAACAAATCTTCCTCCTAGTATAATCATAATACCTGATCATCATGTTTTAGGGGGGGGGGAAATCATGCCACCACCTCTTTAAAGTTCTGCTGACAAGCCCTGAAATTATCATAGTATCTGAGAACAGTCTGATTCCTATGATCCCATCGCCCGCAGCCCCCTCCAACTTTAATCCAATCCGTTTACAAACAAGGAAGTAACTCTACACAGAAATGTATTTTACATATAAATCTATGTATATAAAAATTATATTTCCACACAAATCTGGTTGTTACATCAACATTGTTCATGGTAATATGTCTGTTTATACTTATTTATTGAAATGGCGAAAAAGCTAAAATTAGTCCCCCTGGTTCATCACCGAGAGGGCAGGCTTGACTGTCCCCGCCTACCAGCCCTCTAGTGCGGGGAGGAGAAGGAGTCAGTCAGCCTCTTCCTGGTCGGCAGAAATGCTGATGAACACTGCGTTTCTGAAACTATTAATTTCATGTATGTAACCAGCGACCAGTGACCACCGTGGCTTTATAGTTAACTTTTAATATATACGGATACAAAAACAACTTCTTATGAACATTGGACCCGATTCACCAACCTACTTACGAACGTTCTTACGAAGAAATTTGTTCTTAGACCCTTTTAAGACGTTTTTTAAGAAGATTTGGCATGCACCAATGTTTTCTTAGCTGTGATTTGTCCTTATGTTAAGAAAAAAAATCTACGCACACTGTAAAGCACTCTTAGGGTGGCCTTTTAGTTCTTAAGTGTGACATCAATTCTACAGTTGTACCAGTAAGACTCCCTAATCGGGAGATAAGCGACCGTTGGTCGCTTATCTCCATAAATAGAGCAAAAATGTGTTTTTCCAAAATCTTCCTGATCCATGTTGTTGACATGAGTGTAGACATACTGTGTAGTGATTTTCGTGATTTTAGGGCAAAATCTGAATCGGCCTCATGGTGGCGCTAGAGGGCCATGTGAGAAATGAGGGGTGGGGTCTCCTCGCCGCCAAGGCGGACGAATAGGTACCGGCCCCGGCTCTCCCGGTCGCTCCTAGCCCGAGTTACGGCATTTTATGTGAGCTGCAGTGGCAGGGGGTCCTCCACTGGGTGCGCCACCACTTTTGCATCCGTTCTGGAGCACCAGGAGTGGGTGGTCCCCGGGAATGCCCCGTGAGCAGCCCCGTTGGGGTGGTCATTTGGTCATTTTTGCACATTTGGTAATTTTTTACACCTGGGGGTCCCCCAGGGACCTGGGGGTCCCCGAAACTCCGGGGGTCCTTGGAGGTTGTAGTTTGGCAGGCAAGGAGTGTGTGTGCAAAATCTGGCATGGATCGGGGCAACGGTTGCAGAGATATGAGCAGGGCAAAAGTGTGACGTGTGACGTGTGACAGAGGGAGTGACGGAGGGAGTGACGGAGGGACAGCCGGTGGAGGTTTGGATAGTGTGCAAGTAACTGCGACCTACGGTCGCAATAATAATATGATTTAAAACATCAAAATATTTGTATCATATCTTTAGAGCAGTGGTTCTCAAAGTGTGGTTTGGGGACCCCCAGGGGTCCTTTAGGAAGAGTTTTACCATTTTAACCCAGTTTTAAAATTTGTTTGAAAATAGCCGATCTACAAGCTCACAACCGAAGGCATTACCATTACAGCCCATTTTGAGCTTGTAGATAGATCGGATATTTTTGAAACACTTTGATAAATCTTGAAAAATCTTCCCAGGCAGAAAATATTTTCAGGTGGGGGTCTACAGAATGCATGTTAATTTGGGGGTCCTTGACATGAAAATGTTTAGAACCACTGGTTTACTGACTAGTTTTCAACAAGTCTGAAAATTGCATCCCAACCCAAAATGAGCCGGTTGAGTTGAAGCCCAAGCCCCATACTCACCCCCTACGCCCCCCACCCTCCCCCCGGCACAACCCTTCATCACCCCCACCCCCCACCCCCCTGTCCCCCCCTGTCCCCCCATATCCCAACTCCCTACACCCTTACCCCCATCTCTACACACACCCATTTTCCTGTCTCCTTCCTACCTGAAAGCCCCCCTTTCACCATGCACCAAATCCCAACCACCACACCCCTACTTCCACCCCATTACATATCAAGCAGCTGCTAACTTAAAGCCCCTATATACCCACCTACCAGCTTTCAGTAATAAAATGTTTTATATCCACAACTAATGTATTTCCAAACATGAAATATGGATAACATTCTAATTTCAGCAAATTTACATTGATGTCTATAGTGAAATAATAAAATACATTCATTCATTAAATACAAATAATTAGCTGTTCACTTCAGAAGTACCTCCACAGAAGTATATATTTTTTTTTTATGTTTGGTGTCTCGTGTTCCACCATCTTTACACTTTATTTAGGCTATTCTTGACTTCTTTCTCTAAACTTTATTTCTGTGAGTGATTTCTTGTTAGTTCTGTGCAATCAAACACAGGTGTGACTGCAGAGAGTGTCATGAAGTTGTGCCTTATATGGGGATTTGTGGGTGGCTCCCTATGGTAATAGGGATGCAAATTAGGATAGTGTGGCGTCTACCTATGATAATTGGGATTACCTGGCACACCCAAGCCCCCAGAACCCTGGGGGCGCTTTGAAGCAAAAAGTACATGGTGGCCGTTTGAGGTACTGCAGTTGGGTCTACTATTCAAACAGTTAGTTCAGTTGAGGCAGATAGCCCCCCGCTACCCCCGCCTCCCCGTTTCTCGCTCCCCGACCGTCGCGATTGGCTCAGAAGCCAAATAGTAGACCCACTACGTCACGTTTCAGAGGCGTTTCAAACGCGGAAGTACGCTTCATGCGCTGGGTGAGCAACTCAATGCAAGTGGACGGGCGGGGATATCAGTTGCCCTCTCTATTCTTATTATAACTCTATGGGCACACCCCTTCAAGTTACTGTACGAGGATTGGCATTCATCATGATAAGAACATAGTTGAGAACAATTTTGCCTTAACATTTCATGAATGTGACTGGACTTCATTTAGGAATTCACTTAGGAAGAAATGTAAGAAGAAAGTTAAGAACATATTGGTGAATGAGGCCCAATGTTGGAGTGATTTGAAGGAGGGTAGATATATTGATGAAATGAATTTCAGAAACACCATGTTTATCAGCATTTCTCCCGACCAAGGTAAATAAGAGGTAAAGACAGCCACGCCCCTTTCGCTATCTCGCAGTTCCAACCGGCAGATTCGTCGCACCATGGGTGCCAAACTGCAGCCGGAAGTTCGGTGGAAGACTGTGGAGCAGCCTCCCAGCAGCTCACATGAACATGAACAAACACTATTTATGAAAAAGTGAGACCTTTATAACATACTCAGCTCAGGAAAATAAAAGAAGGCATGTCACACATTTTTTTTGTGCTGTGTGGATTTTCGATGTGTGCACTGTGTCATTTTATAGCAGTATCTAAAGAGCAAAAAGTATGTTTCTAAACGAGCCAAGTATCGCGAGACTATCCACCGTTTCCTGTCTGGGAACCAAATCTTGCGATACTTTGGAGACAGAAACGATTATTATTTACTGTTATTATTATTATTTCATTATGTACTGTGCACATCGAAAAGCAAGTGATTGTAAAAATACCTTTGGTATGTCTTCTTTTATATTCCTGAACAGATTAGATGACAAAGGTCTCAGTAGTTAATAAATAGTTTTTTTTCCAGGTTTGTTCATGAGCTGATCAAGCCAGCTCCATTCACTGACGCGACCACAGTTTTGGCCCTGAGCGCAACGGTGGGGGCGCGGGAGTGTGGGAAGCCTATTGCCCATCGGCCCCCACCTTTGCGCTCAGGGTCACTGGGAAAACTGCGGTCGCTTCACTGACATGTATTTTATCGTACTTCCGGTGCGAGTTCTGGCACCCATGCTGAGCTTCATAGCCATGCCCAGTGGTCACGTGTTTCCCTTCCTTCTTAAATAACTTCCTTGCTCCCGACCAGGAAGAGGCTGTCTGGCTGTGTGATAGGCTTATTGCGTAACTCCACAATGACATCATAAAAATATTAACAAATAAAATACTCACTTTTTTATGATGACAGTACCCAGTAAATTAAAGCGCGGCCTTCAATTCTAACCTACATCTTGGCACAAATAGCTCAAAATGTGCTGTCTGTCCGAATACCCGGGGGAAAAATTTGTTAAAACATTTCTGCCACAAAGTTTATTTTACACCAGGGTCCCATTGGCCAAGCTTTGCAGGACACGTTGTGATTGGCGTGTGGGACGCTTGATGAAATTAACTCATAGCACCCCTCACTTCACATTAGGTGTAAAAAGGTATCTGTTCGGCTTATAAATCTGGTCTACATTCTGACACAAATGGCTCAAAGTTTGTTGTCACAATCCCATACCGTATGTAAAAAAATCCAAATTTAGCAGAACGCTTAATGAAATGAACTCATAAATGCATCCAGTTTAAATATGGCCTACCCTACATCCTTTCACAAACAGTTTGTTGACCGGTCGAAAACTGGCGGGAAAACATGTTTTAAATGTCAGGGCTCAACGTTTGTTGTACGCCATTAACCAAGCTTCTCGGGACGCATTATGATTGGTTAGTGGGACGCTTGAAGAAATTAACTCATAGCCCTCACCTCACAATGGGTTAGTTGTTGTCACATCACATGCCTCATCCCAAATTATACAAATTTTGCAGGGCGCTTAATGAAATCAAAAGGATATTTCACTTTCAAAAAAACTTTTGGTCCTTTTATTGTCTAATCCGGCTTTTATGAACACCCTGAACACCCATTATTGTTTCTGGTGACTCATACTACCCTCCTAATACGTGAGCAGGCTGTTTTTTTTTCTTTTTTTTTTCTTTTTAAATAATTATTTGGGGGAAAAAATACAATACAAAATATTAACAGTTTTACTGCCAGATGTTATTATTTATTTATTGGGTCTGGTGCCAGCAAATGCGACATTATAGAAAAATAACCACTTTTTTTTTTTTTATTATGATTATTATTATTTTTTTAAATGACATGTACTTTGGCCATACTGGCAGCAGAGGGCAGCCTCATGCAAGAATTAATGTGAAATGGGCCGCTGCTGGCTTCCATACATTCAGGGCGCAGAGTCGCATCAGAGCAATAGATCGACAGCTAGCAGCCAAGAAGTGAATTTGGACATTGTTGATGTTTACGTGAGGTGGAGATTTCAAAGCAGGATTACGGGAGACGCTTTTACTGTACACACCCGCGTGACCCCTCATCAGTTTACAGACATCAAAACAAGGTACAAAAGAACGAGCCAAAGAACGAGCTATTGGCATCGCGCCGCAGTCAAAAATGGGGTGAACGCGAACGTCCGTAGCAGTAAGACAGTTAAAAAGAAATGAAAAAAGTTATATATAAAAAATAAAATAAAATACAGCCTGCTCACGTATTAGGAGGGTAGTATGAGTCACCAGAAAAAAGTAATGGGTGTTTTAATTCATTTGTCATGGTTAAAATGGAGTTTGAAGTTACAACGGGTGTGTATGGGGAGAGGCCCTCAGCCTGGAGGGCCTGATTACATTTACATCAAATATCTAAATATTGAATGAAGCAACTTAAAATCTGTTCAGCGTGTTCATAAAGCCTGATTAGATGATAAAATGACCAAAAGTTTTTTGTTTTTTGTTTTAAGTGACTCTATTTAACTCTATTTTTTACACCTGTAACAAGCGGGCCAAGTGGTCCGCCTCGCCTTGCAGAGATTTAAATTAATATTCAGGATTAGCTGAGAAATCTCAGAGAAATGGCCCACCTGGCCATCTGGATCTCTCTAGAGCACCATTCACTCTCCAGGTAATGACGGCTGATCACACAGATGGTCTTCCTGCTGCCGTAGATTGCCCCTGTAATGTTCTCTATGATGGGTTTACCTGGAAACATACCAACATTATTCAAGTTAGTTCACACAACCGACAGACACAGACAGACAGACAGACAGACAGACAGACAGACAGACAGACAGACAGATAGATAGATAGATAGATAGATAGATAATGGCATTAAGGTCAACAACATATGACACATTGAGGTCCCTACCTGTTTACAGACTTTAAAATGTTTAGATAATTGTTGTTAATTGTTTAAAATTAGATACAGACAGACAGTTAATACATTTGAATGAAATAAAAGTGGCAGACAGAGAGAGCTTTCTACCTGGTTGGAAGTCTCTGTGGTGTAGACAAAGTCTCCAGCCCTGCGCTCCCTCCAGCACTGGAAGCATTTCTCTGTAAACCCAGAGCTCATCATGAACGTTGTAGGAGATGAAGGCATCGTAGCGCTGAGGAGCCCCCCTGTTTCTTTTCTTGGCATCATAAAGGAAGGCCAGGAAGAGGTAGTAGGAAAAGAGAAGATGCAACCTCAGGGCATGGTAGGTGAAGGATGTGAGCAGAGTTAGCACAATCACACAAGTGGAGGAAATGTAGCAGATAAAGCTGGCATCCATCTGTTCACAGGAATGGATGTCAAAGTCCAGAAGCCTGGTTCCCTTTTTATCAAGAGGGTAACCACAAGTGTACCTGGGAGCATCAGCTACCTGTGTTTGGTTGTTCAGCATCCACTGCAGAAAGTCAGAATTAGAGCAAGCACATGCAAAAGGGTTGCCAGTCATGTTAACATAGCTGAGAGCAGGCAGAAAACTGAACACAGAGACATTGATCACCGTCAACTCATTCTGGCTCAGGTCCAGCCAAGAGACTTGAGTCAGGTTGGCATGTGACAGGAAATCCAGGGATTTCAGACCATATTCGGAGAGATCAAGAAACTCTAGATTTGGTATGTTTTTAAATGTGATGTATGATATGTTAAGAGTAATAAAGTGTAGATTTACTAATTGTAAAGTACATTGTATTTTAAAGCTCTTCAGGCTCTTTAGTGATGGAAGTATTTGTTTAAGTTTGAGGCCCATGAGATAAACAGTGTCACGGTTACATGAGATTTGAAGAGTTTCAAGTTCATCGAGTCCATCAAAAAGAATGCTGCTACTTTGACCCAATTCAGCTGATTCCAGGTATATTTGCCTGAGCGATTTTAGACTTTTAAACCCCTCGTTTATGCTAACGCCCATTTCATTCCTATTCAAATCTAAGAATTCTAGTTTCTGTAGACCAATCTCAAATGTATTGCCAAACTCAATTAAGCCATTGTCTGTCACAGTTAGAACCTTTAACTCATTGAGACGTTGAAAAACACATGGTTTGAGACGAGATATATGGTTGTTATCTAGATGCAGGTGTGTGAGTCTTGTTAAATTGAAGAAGTCTAAACAGCTTAAATCGTTAAGATGATTGTAACGCATGTTTAGGACTTGAAGCATGGAAAGATCCTTAACATCATCTGGAACTTTAGAGAGCTCATTGCTGGCGAGGTTTAGGTGACTCAGTTGTTTTATTTGTTTTATTGAATCCTTAGACAGTTCATTCAGGTCATTATATGATAGATCTAGGTTGGTTAGTTGAGTACACGGTGAAAGTTTTTCACTTAGGTTGGCAATGCTGTTGTACTGTAGGTTCAGTGTCCTCAGAGTAGTTATTTTGCAGGCAACATTTAAGAGACCTCTGTTTATCCACTTATCTATAAAAGACAGTTGTAGGTACTCTAGTGAATCAAAGCTCTGTAGAGACTTCATGAGTGTGTTGAAAGATATATACGGATCACTAAAATACACCTTAGTTATATTCCTGAGAAAATGCTTCTCTGGTATGTCCCACTCCCATCCAGAAGTGTTACAACAGCCTAAAAAGTCGACTGCCTCAAGATGTGGAAATATAGCTGTTGTGATGCTAAACTTTTGTATTGACCCTGAATCAATTCTCAACTCCCTGAGCTCAGAGGACAAGTTTAATGGCAGATCTTTTGACTGAAAAGACACCAACTCATGAATTGAGATGTTCAGCACATGCAAGCACGGTAGTTGTAAGATTGTGGTAATATCTGTAATTTGATGTATGTAGTTGAACTCTAGATTTATTGCTTGTAAGTTGGGTAGTGATAGGAAAGCAACAGGGTTGATTAATTTGATTTTGTTCCAGTCCAAGCGCAGTATCAAGAGGTTAGACAGTCCCTGGAACATATTGTCTGTCAGTGTCGTTAGTTTGTTACTGTTCATATGGAGCACTTTAAGTTCCAAAAATTTGACAAAAGCCCCATCATCTACTTGAGTTATTGAATTAAAACTGAGGTCCAATTCTCTGAGTTTCGACTGATTGTAAAAATCTGCCTTTTTTATAATTTGAATGTAATTTTTCTGGAGTGTTAATGATATAATGTCTCTTGGAATGTCATCTGGCATGGTAACAAGATCACAGTCCCCACAATCCACTGAAAGACCAGCAGTGACATTGTCAGAGTAAAGAATAGTACAGTCTTTCAGGAAGTAAGCCAGTATGGGACTAAGATGAAGCGTGCACAACAGAAGTAAGAAAGGGAAACAATGCCATATTCCTGTCTGGGGCATCATTGCTGTCTTCAGGGTGAAGTATCAGGTACTTTTGGTGAAGTAATACTGCTGTGGACACTGGCTGGTGACAACACTGCTCAGCTTTGATGATCTAAAGAGAATAGGAAAACAGTTACAGTACACAATACACAATAGCTTACACATGCAACTTTATATTTCATTAACTCAGTAGATTCTCAGCCTATACTACACATCAGCTGGTTTTCCACATGCACTACCAAACTGTCCTAAGTGTGCATACATGCTCATGTGCATGAACGTGCAGTTTATTTACACTTAAGGGTCTCCGAATTTGTGTGTACACGTATATATGCCTATAGAGAGAGAGAAGTGGAGAGGAGATTTAATGTTCCAATCTTTCTCTCTCTATGTTCTGAACATACTGCCATGCATACTGTTGGCATGTGTGCATTTTAATATGTAAAGCCACATTTAAATACTGTTTTAGCTAAGATGTTTATGGCTCATAGCTCAGTTATCAATCAAGCAATCTTGATTTCAGAACCAGGGAGATCTATGTATATCACAGGTACAACACAATAAAATAACAACACAAAAGTCCGCCAGATAGAAGTCAGGAAAGGTTGGTTGTCTGTTTTCCATACTTCGGACAATCACAATTTTACTCTTTTTAGCATTGCATTCAAGGCCATACTGTGAGCATACACTCAGAAGATGTGGGTTTAGTGATGAGTCATCACTTTTCATAGTTTTGTGGGGGCCATTTTTAGCACAAGGATTTTTTTTTTTTTGTGCAAAACAAATGCTTGCAATGGATTCAGAATCATGACAAACCCCTAGTTAGATGCCTCACATCCTACTTAGAGCAGATTTTTTACTGGGTATTTTCTTCCTGCAGTAGTAGTGTCGAAGGGAGTCAACTTGATTTGGCCGCTGTGGCGACCCCGAAGGTCGCCGACTCGGGTGCCGTAGCTAAATCATTGGATCATGCCCTGGGCTACATCTGTGCAAAATATGGCGCTTTTAGACGAAATTACCATTTTAGGCCCCAGACTATATACTTATCTGAGCTGTTTAGCTTACCCAATTTGTCTTTAATTACCGGCACTAATACACCAGAGAGCATGGAAACAGGTAAAAACCCATGAGAACAAAAAAATAACAATAAAACACATAGCAACCAATGGACACAGTTTCTTACTGGCCAGATGTTCTGCTGTAATAGTGTCCATACCACATGCCTTGTTATCCCCTAGCTTCAAAACTGCTTCATGAACGTCAGCAACAATCTCCTCATCATTACAATCTACATTTTCCACTACAAACAGACTTTTTACACAACTGCAGTCACTTTCAGTTCAGCACATCTGAGCAGATGTGAGTTATATTCATTGGAACACCTTCTGAGGGCAGCATTCAATGTGATTGGTTCTCGTGCCCGTCCAATCAGTAAGAGTGGAAGGCGGGTTCAGGGGTGGGAGGGGGCCAGGGGGGTTCTATAGACCATATTCACACAGTGGCCATATTGCCATTAGGTCAATGAAATGCCACCCTAATTGCCACCCTATGTAGGTGCAGTTTTCAATGCAATTATCAAACATGGCCACCAGGTGAATATGGTCTATGGAATTTTGAATTTTGATTGGAAGTGAGAACCAGTAAAATGTAATCCTGCCCTCAGAATGTATTCCAATGAATATAAGTAACATCTCTGCCACAGGCGAGGTGTGTGTGTGTGTGTGTGTGTGTGTGTGTGTGTGTGTGTGTGTGTGTGTGTGTGTGTGTGTGTGTGTGTGTGTGTGTGTGTGTGTGTGTGTGTGTGTGTGTTGGTCATCTGGACTGGATTTGGTTCCACTGGCATCACAGGGATCTCCATATTATGTCAATAAAAGGGATTTGGTTCCCCTGACATCACAGTGATTATATATTGACATTCACAGATATGGGCTTAATATTGATGACATCAGGGATCTCCATATATGGGCATAAAATGGATTTGGTTCTCCTGGCATCACAGGGATCTCCATATATGTCAATAAAAGGGTTTTGTTTCACATGACATCACAGTGATGTCAGACCATGAGAGTCAGTCAATCAACAAAAAAGACAAGCGTTACCCATACAGACAGACAAACAGATATGGTCAAGATGTGATGGTTCTGATTGTAAAATGCGACCTATATGGTCACAATTAACCAACTAAAGCGCACTAGCCCGGTCGGTCAAGCAAAAAGCAAACTGTACCTGCCTGCAAGTTGTATTTAACCAGTGTCGAAATGTCTGTTAATAGGCTGCTGAGCAAGAGCAGTGTGTGGGAGTTTTTGTTCATGGAAATATTGTTTTCATGTTTGCTTCAGTTTTCACTGTTCAACGCATAAATCCAAATTAAGTGGATGTGTGAATATTTCCTTTAAAAAAAAATTAATTACTGTACCCAGTAATCTTAGTAGTCTTGCATAGTCCTGGTTTACTTCACAAACTGCAGGAAAACATAAATGAAGCTGCTTTGATAGCATGTGAGAGGGTGTTTTTCATGATTCTGAATCAATTGCAAGCATTTGTTTTGCACAAAAAACACTCCTTGGACTAACAATGGCGATAGCCACCTTTACAGGTCATCACAACCCCCCTTTTTTACCTTTATTGGTAAGTAATTTATTCAATTTTGGGGGAAATATGACTATTCCAGTACCATGGCAAGAAAGGCAAGAAATTTAAATATTGAAGCCTACCTGAACTCCTAAAACTCGGCGACAGTCATACGTCCAGTGTGAAAGGAATGAAGCATCATTTGAGACGGTTCATGTTACATGGAAGTCCTTTTGACCACAGCTACAGGCATATTTATATAAGTGAAACCCCAGAAATAACAGTAATAACGGGAAGTACCCTCAGGATGTTCAGAATGAATAAATGTGTTTATGTCAGTGGTGGAAAAAGTACTCCCATGTTTTATTAAAGTAAAAATATCAATACTGCAATGTAGAAATACTCTGTTACAAGTAAACATCCAGAATTGAAAATGTACTTGAATAAAAGTACAAAAGTATTGGTATCAAAATGTACTTAAAGTAACCATAAGTAGAAAGTACTCATTATGCAGAATATCCCATTTCACAAGTTTTCAAATAGATAAAATGCATAAAAACCTTTGAAAATAGCACACAGTGCATCATGTCGCGACGCATTGTGAGCTTGTAGACAGGCTATCAAAGGTATGTTTTGTAATAATAATCAAAATCTACAAAGTAACCAGTAACTAAGTACATTTGTCTCTAGTGGAGAGGACATAAAAGTGCTGAAAATTGGAAATACTCCAGTAAAGTAAAATACCTCAAAAGTGTACTTAAGTACAGTACTTGAACAAATGTACTTAGCCTGTGTAAGCCAAGCCTTAGCTAAAATGCTGTGAGTGATTGATTGATTGATTGATTGATTGATTGATTGATTGAATACTTTATTAACAGTTTGCAAAGACAGGTACAGGGAAGTACTTTACAATACAAGGAATTTTCCCCCAAGAAAGCCCATGGCTTGTTTCCATTGGTGTTCTACTATAGTATCTATGTGCCACATCTTAGTTCAAACAGTAAATGTGGCTTTACACATCAACACGCACAGTATGCATGACTGTACTATCCAGAACATAATATAGGCCTACCTATTAAACAATTGAAGAGAAATGTTTCTCCTCTCCAGTTCCTCTCTTTCTAGGCAAATATAAACACACAAATACAGTCCCTTAAGTCAAAATGTCTAATTTGTCTCATGCCAATCGGCAGTTGTGTGAGTGGGTCCGTGGGTCCCTCCCTGCGCGCGTATGTGTGTGTTAAAACTTTCACTTCCCCGCCATGAGTGGAGAAGTGAAAGTGGGTGAGCAGTGTTAAAAGTCATGTTCTCTTTGTTGTTACCTTGTTCTCCAAATGGAAATGGGGGGGGGGGGGGGGGGGGGGGTATGCCCAAGGTCAACTGAAACTGAGTTTCTAGTTAAACCCTCCAGAAAAACGCAGGCAAAGCTTGATTTTGCGGGCAAAAATTCTTGATTATGCAGTGAATTATGCAGGTTTTTTATGTGAATTTATGTGGTGAAAATGCGAAACTATGCATCATTGCCTTATTGTAGCATATGTGAAGTTGTAGACTAATATTCAATTTGTATACAACAGCTAATTAGGCCTCTTATGTTTGTGTTGCTGGAATGCTGTAGGCCTCATACTATTTGTGTCTCTCTATTGCATAATCTGTAATTTTACAGTTTCACACTTTCTTGTTTAGCTGTCTGAGCACCCATTGTGACAAATAAACTTGACAAATGTATGTGGTCTTTTTCTCACTTTGAAAATGTATGGATTTTTTATACCATGAGTTTCCATTCCTGCAGCTCCCACATTTTACTGTATTATTATTATCCTTGCATAATAATCATTTAAGATGCAGCATAGATTATGTTAAATGCATGGACATGCATTACGCTTTACTTAGCCCTGACAATGAAGCGTTATGATGATGGCACTAGAGTGACGGACAGCATGGAGTCAGGCAGCAGCCCGTGTGACATCAGGCCTGTAAAACAAATGGCAAGCAGGACAGCTACCCTGGGGCTTGCATGTTGCATACTGAGTCGTTACATGGAGGTTACTGAGAGCGGTGACCAACGGTTCTCTCACCCAACCAGCCGTGAAGAACTTGTAGGCTTCCAGGCTTGTAAGCCATGAACTGGTCTGTGGTGTAAGCACTGCGCAAATACACTGAATAGTTTACAATGTCTTATTCACACTAGACTCCCTCTTGTTAATTTTGTACGGATCGACACCGATTACGGTAGTTCGATTTTTTCAGCATATCGTTGCCTCTCGGCTCGTCCATTGCTACCAGCGCGTGTGGTCCTTTGTTTACGTTCACGTTGGACTCCATCATGGCAGCAACTACATCCACCCCATTGAGTTATATGCAGGTCACATGCAAGTCACATCAAATTGGCCAAATGAAGCGACACTTGCTGCGCAACCCGAGCACGGAGCGCTGACGTCATTACAGAGCACGATTATTTACTATTTGATTACAGCGCATATTAAGCGCGCTGAGCACATGAGAAAAACAAGAGAGGAGAGAGAAAGCATGTGAGCTAAATAGATCAATAAAATCTATAAAAAAATGTTAAAGAAAACAAGACACTATCTGTGGCATTATTATTATTGATGTAACTACACCTAAACAAGTTAATGTAAACACGTTTGACTACAAAAGGCAAAAACAACATTTATGTTCTGTCTCATATTGCACACTGCACTCATATTGCACACCAGACCACTGCATGTCATAACCATGACACCTGTTGGCTGAAACAAGTCAATGCAGGGCTTTATAAACAGCACTCGCTTATTATTCATGGCATATTTCTTATTTTTGTAGTAGTATGTAATACACATTGGTGGAAAAGTACTCACATTTTATACTTAAGTGAGAGGATCAATACTGCAACGTAGAAATACTCTGTTACAAGCAAGAGTCCGTAATTCAAAATGTAGGCCTACTTGAGTAAAAGTACAAAAGTATTGTCATAAAAATGTACTTAAAGTAGGCTACCAAAAGTATAAGTGCAAAATGTTTGACAACAGCCGATCTACAAGCTCACAACGTGTCACAACGTGAGCTTCTAGATCATCTATTTTCAAATAGTCATGGTATAAAATAGGGCTAAAGTGGTTCATGTAGGCCTATGTTTTATGATATTATAATTTATATCTGCAAAGCAGTCTAACTTGTAACTACAGTAGTAACTAGTAAAGTTTTCAAAAGAATGTGGTGGAGTAAAAATACAAAAAGTTAAAGTAAAAGTTAAAGTAGGCTATTGGAAATTGGAAACACTCAAGTAAAGTATAACTCAAAATTGTACTGAAGTAGCTTACAGTACTCAAGTAAAAGTACTAAGTTACTTCAAACCACTGGTACAACATACTGGTCCTCTAAAAATGTTGTCATTTAGATTACATTTGTGCTGCAGATTAAACATAATAATAATAATAATGCTGCATATTAATAAATACATAATGACCTGTTCATTACTTGGGGATGCACACTGGTAGTATAATATGATATGACTGTCATTTATTGTTTTCATGTTTGAGGGACGCCCGTCAGTGCGTGTGAAGACGAGGCTCATTTATTTGCATAAACCCAATCTGAGTTAGTGTAAACCTGCATTCACACCAAGGAAAACAAAAAAAAAAACAGTGTAAAAGCGCATAGGAACGCAATTATGTGCGCCTTCAGTCCACAAGGCTGTTGTTGAATGACAGTCACACTGTCCCTGTCATTTCACACAGACAGACCTACACGCAGAGCAGCACTGCTTTCGTTGGCTTCAAGAGCTCACGCACGCACAAGATTTGAATAACTCAAGGCCTATTCACTCTGTGCTGGTGTTGCGTGTGGGAGCACACGCATCCCGTTCATCTCAAAAGGAGGCGTATCTGACAGATCTTTAGATATTGGTCCAAAGTTCATGTAAAAAAAGTTCTGTGCACGTTAAAACGTTCTGTGCAAAAATTCCAGAATAAAAGCGGGTTTAAGTGTTTTACAAACTGCTCAAAATGGCGGAAAATCTAAGGGCGGAGCTTACTTAACAAAGACACAGTTGTCTTCCGCTTGAGTCAAGGCACGCGTGTAAGCAAGTTGCATGTCTTCAAACAAAATGAGTCATGACTTATGCCCGTTTGAAGTTTGAATTTTCAAACGCTTTGTATAGTGTGTGCCAGCGCCTACGTCATTGTAGTCCTTAGCGGCCATTTCTTGGGTAAAAACACAGGTGTTTCAATTGTTTGATTGCATAGAACTAATGCTATAGTCTAATCAGAACACCTGTGTAAGGCTGTGTTTACCCAAGAAATGGCCGCTCTTAGAACTACATTTGGCACACCCTATAGCGTCCCCCTTTGGCCAATTGGAATAAGATTGGTTTCAGTGATATTTGAACTAACCCTCTACATCTTTGCCAAATGCCATGAATGTGTAACTTTGCTAGCCTGATTTCAGACTCAGCTCACGCTTTAGTCTGAAACTGTGCCCTATTCTGAGCGATTTACGGGGGAGGGACTTTTTTGCGAGCGTGGACGCGCGTGCGAGTGATCGCGACGCAGGGTGAACGCAACGCACGGTCGCGGCGTGTGTGATTGTGTGTGTGTCTCTGTCTGTGCCAGTGACTGCTTCCACACAGAACTGCGACCAGAAACATGTAATCAACATTAACAGCTCGGTGAAATCAGCGCGCGCGTGCATGTGTGTGTGCCTGCCTCAGCCTGCCTGTGTGTGTGAACTTCGTTTGAATCGTTTCGACTGCTGCGCGGATTGGATATTCGTTAAACCCACCCCCACCCCCCGCGCTCATTGGATCAGACGCAGTTTTTGGCTGTTAAACTGCCAATTCATGTACTCAGCTCCAGACCAGAGAAACAGTCCACTCTGAGAGTGGGCGGGGTCTATGGTCTGGAACCAGGCAATAACTTTGCATGTATGATTTAGAGGCAGAAGAATAATTTGCATAAAACTGCAATATTCAGTGAATTAGTAAAAAATAATGTTTCACTTTAAAAAAAATCTGACCAGACAGTTTGACCGTATTGGTCCAAAGTTTATTTAAAAAATGTTTCATGCACGTGACGCGAAAATCCCAGGAGGAGATAGATTTTTACAGTTTTTCATATAATTCAAAATGGTGGAAGAGCTAAAGATCGGAGGTCAAAAGTCAGAATGTAAAAGTTGTTCGGCATGAGGAGACGCATAAGTGCATACAGGTTTCATGGCTGTATCTCAAACAGAGCATGAGCTATACCTGTTCAAATTTGCATTTTCAAAGGCTTCCTACAGCGCCACCCTTTGTTCAATTGTTGCAAGCTTCGTGTTTTAGCCGTTTGGCATAGTCCTCTACCATATTGCAGAGTTTCGTAAAAAGCGAAGGTCAAGCCTCTAGAGTAAAAGAGGCGGAAGACGCTTACTATAAATGCGAGAACTCTCTGTCTGTCTGTGTGTATATGTAATCCGCGTATTTGTCCCACCGGCTTCAGATTCGGCACGCTCGTTCCCCGCCGCGGCGCGGAGTGCAGTGCCGGCCTGCAGTGGCCTGAAAAGGTTGAGGACCCTATATGACTACCAGTGTTTCTCAAACCTTATCATGTCAAGGACCCCCACATTGACACATATTAGCCCACATATCCCCATAAGAGAAGATTTGTTATGGCTTTAGCAGTGATTCTCAGCCATTTTAATTTCAAGGAACCCCAGTTTGATATGCATTAGACCACAACCCCCATTTGATAACATTTTCATCTCTCAGACACTCACCAATCTACACTGTCATCAGTGTTAATTACTAGGATCCATTTGGTTTCATTTGAACACTAAGAGTTACAGACCCATAAGAATCCACTTGACCCCCTGGAGCCCTCTCAAGGACCCCTGGTTGCCGATCCTTTATACCAGAGAGTTGCATATTAAAGGAACTGAGTGGAGCATACAGTAGGCTACATATCATTTAGCAGTTGTATCTGTAGATAGCAGGTGGACAACACATTGTCAACAGACAACACTATACAATCTACTCCCACCATTATGTATACAATACATTGTCCTACAAACACATGAATAATGAATAAAAATGGTACTCCATCTTTAACCCATTTAGGCCTAACCTATATTTCATTCCATGAAAGTGCCACAGGTTGCTTTCGTGTTACTGTTTATCCTTTAAAGCAGGGATGGGCAACTTTGATGATGGCAAGGGCCGCTATATTTCCACCTTCACTCCAGAGGGCCACATTGCATATTGCTACTTCCTACTTTGTAATTCTAGTATCTCATACAAAAGAAGCAAAAATAGCAGATCTACAAGCTCAAAATGCATCGCGCTGCGATGCGTTTTGAGCTTGTAGATCGGCTATTTTGAATTGGAATCCTAATTTATTTTTTGTTACTTTTTAATTGGAATCCTGAAATGTAACATTTTGATTTAATTTCAAACACATTTAGTTATAATAAATAACTAATAAATAATATATCAGTATTCCGGTATTAACCAGCGGGCCGCATTAAGTGAAGGTGAGGGCCGCATGTGGCCCCCGGGCCGCCAGTTGCCCATGTATGCTTTAAAGTATATACAGTACGTCATATGGCAGTGGTTCTCAACCTGGGGTCCCAGGGGGGGGTCCCAAAATTATTTTGGGAGGTGCCCCATTGTTTTGTCACTCAACAGTAAACAAACCAACATAAAGTTTAAAGGGGCACTCCACCACTTTTCAACCTATGTTCATATAATTGGTCCTCACTCAAAAATAGCTTTTCTATTTTTTTTTTTTTTTTTTTCTCAAAGGAGGGCTGTGGGCAGGTCAGAAACCCATAGTCTTGTGACATCATCGATTACCAATCCATCTTATAGAAACTGCAGGCTTTCTATTCCTGAAAAGTTGCAATTTTAAAGTGGAAGCCATTGTTCTCGCGATAATAAAAATCTAAATATTTTTTTCAAAAATATTGATTAATTATTTTTTTTTTGGAAAATGATGATGTCACAAGACGATGGATTCTGAACTTCCCACAGCTCTCCTAGGAGACTTGGACCGAGTAGAAAAGAATTGTGATGTTTTATCATGAACATTAGTGAGGACCTATTATATGAAGACAGGTTGAAAAGTGGTGAACTACTCCTTTAAGTGTATAGAGCAGGGGTCTTCAATGTTTTCAGTCCAAGGAACCCTTATTTGAGAGAGAGAGAGAGAGAGAGAGAGATGAAGCAGGGACCCCCACAACCTTTTCATAGATTCCATATAGTTTCATTGTTTGACAGCACAATCATTTAGGACTATGTGTGTTTTCAGATATTTAACCGCTTGAACCGCCAATACTTAATAAACTTGACATTTCACTCTGTACTAGGTCTGCTTTTTTTCCCTCTACGCCAAACCTCTTTGCCGAAAATAGCCGATCTACACTGCGAGGCTTTGTGAGCTTGTATATCTGCTATTTTTGGCTAAAGTTCTCAGAATATGGACGCTAGCGTTCAACTTTCAAGTGGTTAATAGAAAAAAGGCGAAAAAGGTTTCTATTTTATTAGTGGCCAAGCCATGAAGTGGCAAAGGCCACTCATTGATATTGTACTTCATCATTTCTATTCTTCCGCCACTTTTTCTCTCGTGGCTTGACCGTGCAGTCGCTTTTTATGAAACTCAGCAGTAAGGTAGAGGACTATGCCAAACGGCTAAAACACGAAGCTCACACCAATTGACCAAAGAGTGGCGCTGCAGGAAGCCTTTGAAAGTGCAAACTTTGAACAGGTATAGCTCCTGCTCTGTTTGATGCACAGCCATGAAACCTGTCCTGGACACACATATGCGTCTCCTCATGCCGAACAACTTTTACACTCTGACTTTTGACCTCTGACCGCGTCACGCGCACAAAACTTTTTTTACATGAACTTTGGACCAATACGGTCAGATCTGTCTCGGCGAATTTATTTTTTATTTTTTATAACTCCACCGATTAGTGTAAAACTTTGTATGCATCCTTCCCAGAGGCCAAGGAAAAACCTGTGCCCTGTATTTCTCACATCTGCCTTTTATAACGCCACCAGAAGGCCGACTTACAGTATGTAAAATACATTCTTCGATATTACTCCTTCAGATTTTATCCAAAAATCACACAAATCAGTACACAGTATCAGAGTGTGAAGAAGAAGAAGACTCTGTGCTGTGTTGGTATAATTATATTTGCTCATAGTTTTTAAGATGACCTAAATGCACCGGCTCTCTCCCTTTGGTTGCCGCTTCTTTGGTCCCTATAGTCTGAGAGCACTGGCCCTCATTCTTATTATAGGGTTTAGCATGAACTCTCACCTTTTAACATAATGTGTATTCCATAAATAAATATAATAAAATACAATCTATCAAATGTGAAAAGACATCTATCGCCTAAGAATGGATAATGTATTATAATGTAGGTCTACTGTACCTTTTATAGTATTTATTAGATCCCTATTAGCTTACTGTACAGTTACAGTGGCTACTCTCTGAATCCATATCATCAACAACATATTTTACATGAATACATAGGCCTACCATTTATAGTCAATACAAGAACAGAACATGGGGGTCAGGCACTCAGGCTTGGTTGTACAGTATGCTTATCTATTTTTGAAGCGGTGAAAGCCGCTACCAAGGAGTGGCTTTGTGTATCCCATGTCCATATATGGTCATTTCAGTCCAGAATGAACAGGTTTTTTCAAAAACAAAATGTGTGTCCCATGTCCATATATGGTCATTTCAGTCCAGAATGAACAGGTTTTTTCAAAAACAAAATGTGTGTCCCATGTCCATATATGGTCCTTTCAGTCCAGAATGAACAGGTTTTATCTGTCCCGTACGTCCAGAATATGTGTGTACTGTCCGTCCCGGTCTGATGATTGGATACTTTGAGGATTGGTCAAGCTTCACATGACAATTCGGCCCTCCAGATAAAATCATTCATTCATTCATTCATTCAGAATATAAAGAATGTACAGATCACGGAGTTCATAACTCTAGAACACATAGAATAACAGTTCACCGCTTCACTTCTATGATAGAAAAATATTAATATCCAGTCAGGGTGAAGTCAAACATTTATTGAAGATTTCAGCAACAGAGAAACAGCATACACAGCATCAGAGAGCTCTGGCCTGCTGGCCAGAGCTTTGCCCTGTCGGGCAGAAGACTTCCTGAAGTGTCATATGGGACACCTCTTATACACCAAGGTGCTCTCCCTAGATGGAGAGAGAATCTAAACAGCTATACTAAGTACCATACAGTATATAATAAGGCTGACTGGTTAAGTTGCAATGACCATGTATAGGTTCACTTAGTACAGGTTTTATGCTGACACAGAGTGAAGTAGTGGGGGAGAGAACTCAGCTGTTAGAGTGACAGCTGCAGGTACATCTACATGAGTAAGTAGCCTTGTGAGAGATTTAGACTACATACACATATTGCACATTTGTAATACATTTGTTACACTATAAATATTTCTACTACATTCCATCCTTTTTTTTGTGAATGAATAATCTATTCATTTACATACAACAGGATATTTATAGAGTGCCAAATCAATAGACATTTCAGACAATTACATGTTGAGCTATACCTTACAGAATAGTAGATCTGCTTGTTTGGGTTTGAGACGTTTCTCTCGTTTTTATGGGTTGTCTGAATTAAACATAGCATCACGTGGAATTGCAATAGTGCAATTCGCTACATGGAATCTTGTAACATGGAATTTAGTCCTCACGTACAAGTGTTTTCAACAGAAACATTAGTAAATGTGAAATCTATACCTTTGATAATGAACAGTCCTACATTCAGTCAAACTTGACTTGTTCTTGGTATCTTATGTTATGTTTTATAACATTACCAACTGGCTTGCTTGTTTACACTGAAATATAAGAGAGCTAGAATTTAGTAAATGTGAATCCATTTGTTTGTACTTTGAAATTCTGTTTTCCAAAATCAAGAGCCCGCATGTCCACTCTCAACTGACTCAGTCATTCCTTGACCCTTAGTCACCATGCAGAGCTGCGACAACTCTTATGTTGGAATATCAGAATGTAGACCATAAAAACAAATATTCTCACATTAGTGGCAAATGCCTTGTTGACTCATATTTTAGATATCAACTTTCAGCTAATATTATTCCTATATAAATTACTCAGCTTAATATCAAACACATAGTTGTTGTAGTCTTCATGGCGTCTCTCCGTTCCTCCCATCTTCATTTGGCTTATGGCATGTGACGGTTAATGTCTTTGCTTCAGCGATCTCCACTGGTCTGGTGGGGTCCAGCGTCCAGTGGCTCTCACACCGCATGTGTGTCTCCTTGGCTTGGTATCCTGCTGTGGCAAAAGTCTGTTGGTGTTCGACGTGGTGTCGATTCCGTCACCTCTGCTGTCAATCTGTGTGATTTGGTGGTAGGCTTGCTTTCCTTGTTAGTGAACAGCAAGCTTCCCTCTGTCCATGATGTTGGAGCTGTCTTCACAGAATAGATCGATCCGCGAGGTTCCATTCTTGTAGATTTGATGAAAGTCAGTTCTTGTTGAATTTGCATAGCTTGCAATTTGCTTCTGTCGTTGTCTCCTCTTTGTCCTTCATGGTGGTTGACCTGCTTTAGGTCTGCTTTCAAAAATCTCCTTTTCAAAAAATTCCTTCATCCCCAGGTTCTTTTGAGCAAGTATCCATCTATGGTGAAAGATGAAATATTGCTCCTGGCTGGCTCGCCAATTATGATAGAAAAATATTAATATCCAGTCAGGGTGAAGTCAAACATTTATTGAAGATTTCAGCAACAGAGAAACAGCATACACAGCATCAGAGAGCTCTGGCCTGCTGGCCAGAGCTTTGCCCTGTCGGGCAGAAGACTTCCTGAAGTGTCATATGGGACACCTCTTATACACCAAGGTGCTCTCCCTAGATGGAGAGAGAATCTAAACAGCTATACTAAGTACCATACAGTATATAATAAGGCTGACTGGTTAAGTTGCAATGACCATGTATAGGTTCACTTAGTACAGGTTTTATGCTGACACAGAGTGAAGTAGTGGGGGAGAGAACTCAGCTGTTAGAGTGACAGCTGCAGGTACATCTACATGAGTAAGTAGCCTTGTGAGAGATTTAGACTACATACACATATTGCACATTTGTAATACATTTGTTACACTATAAATATTCTTACCACACTTCGAACCGAGGTTTGATTTTTTTACACCTTCTCGATTTGGATAATGTTGATTTCTTGTGCATGAGACCTCCCATTTTGCTTGTGTGTTCTAACAGGTAATTTAGACATGAACCTATATACATTATTTGACATAATATAGCATACAGACATCTTAGCTAGACTCTGTTTAATGATGCCACATCTCCTTTTGACTTCAAACCATAGCGTGCATGGTGGTTACAACTAAAGTATTGAATTTGAATTACTCAAATGGGTTCAAGCTGGGGTGCACTTGTTTGCATCTATATTCTACTTTGATTACGTCCTCTTAAGTAGTTTGCATCTTTGGTATTCAGGTTCTCCTTGAAAGCCTGTCTAGTTCAATTGAAAGCTCAGTCCTGACTGTGTGAGACAGAGACAACAGATGAACATAATCCTCTATCAGGTATGTTTCAGAGATTTAAAACATGATTTAGTGGGTCAATTAAATAAACAAATGCTTTGAATTTATTTAATACATTAAATGGCATAAAATGTTAAAATGAGATTGAAACGGAGTAAATATAATAGGAATCAAATTACTATTTGCTTCTGCATTTTAAGGTCCAAGAGCTTTAAAAGGACTATAAGCTGTACACGTATGCCTTAATAGACTATAATTGCCATCTATAACTAACATTAGAAAGAGATAAACACCTTATTTCATTTATTTATTTATTTATTTATTTTAAAAATAGTTAATCTTTCACTCAAGGGACAACTCCCGTCACAAGTTGATGATGCAATTTGCCCATATGCCCTATGGAGTGTATGGAATGCATGTGCTATGCATTCCATGCAGAGATGGACAGAATACTTGACCAGTACTTGAGTAAGAGTACAAATACTACAGGTCAAAATTTACCAACACGAGTAAAAGTACCCCAGTCAAAAATGTACTTGAGTAAAAAAAATACTTGCTTTAGGGTGCCCACACACCAAAATACCTATAAGGCTGCCCTCACACCAAAATACCTATGAGAGTGGAATCCGCGTTCCGCCAATCCATTTCAATGAAAAGGGAGCGTTTTTTGCAGAAATCCTCTGCTGGCATGAAACCGCTTCACTCTCATTGAAATGCATTGGCGGAACGCGGATTCCACTCTCGTAGGCATTTTGGTCTGAGGGCACCCTAAGAGTGGAATCCGCATTCCGCCAATGCATTTCAATTAGAATGGAGTGTTTTTTTTTGTTTTCTTTTTTTTTCTTTTTGCAGAAATCCTCTATTGGCATGAAACCGGGGAACTAAAAGACAACATAAAAGTACTCAGTTTCAGCCTTCCTAGAAAGCCTTCCTCGAGTAAGAGTACAAATATTTGTCTAGAAATGTATTCGAGTATGAGTAATAAGTATCAAAGAAATCTAATACTCAAGTAAAGAACAAATACTCTGAATATGTACACATACAGTACATAGTACAGTATTCAAGTACATTTACTTGAGTACTATCTACTCTTACATTTTTAAGTACATTTAAAAGCAAGTACTTTTTTACTCTTTAAAAGCAAGTGCTTTTTTATTCTTACTTGAGTAACATTTCGACTGAGCTACTTGGAGTGGAGTCAATTTTAACCATGAGTATCCATACTCTCACTCCTTCTGGAGTTCAGTACTCTGTCCATCTCTGGACATATGCCATCATCAATTTGAAGTGTACTGTAGCCTACAAGGTTTCTACCTGACAGCAATATAGGCTACAACACAACGCATCACGACGTGGCTATTCGCAACACTATTTGAGCTATTTTCAGGATGTTGTTGTTGTTCTTTTACATTTAGCAATTGGGAGCTGCAGCTAGAGCTTGAAGAAACTTGCTACCGTAGCTTGAGGTGAACTTCAGCATAAGTCTGGATGGAGGCTTATTGGATTCTAATGGGTATGCTCTCTTTGTGCGGACTCTCTCTCTGCCAAAAAGGTAATAACTTGTTTTTCTATTTATCTCTAAGTACTATGCATCTATTGTATACCTTCAAATCTGAGTCCTAATAAGGAATAATTTCTATGTGTGTATGTGTGTATGTGTTGTTATTGTTTTTGTCCAGAGTACTGTAAGCATACTTTTGTGGACTTTGACATCCCAGGAGCAGATGTTGATATATTCATTTCTCCTAATGTGGAACATTGTCGGAAGGCATGTACTCAGAACCCAACCTGCACGTTCTATACTTATTTACGACCCGACTGGCACGAGGATTACCGCAGGTAAGTTCAGGGTTTGATTTGCTGCAATTATGCGGCTATTCAATCATAACAGTGAGTTAAATGTATAATATTCACCTAGATTTTGTCATTTCTTAGCTGTTCAAACCCGAGTCAGATCCGATACTGTACATCATGACAAATGGAAATGGTGCATTTATGTGTATACAGTAAGGCTGGGTGATTTTAGGAAAACCTTTGATATTCAATAACGTTGTTGAATTCCGCAATATTGATATTACTCACAATATTAGTAAAAACAATTGCATTATATAATTTTTCATGTTTTTCTGCTTTAGGTCCACCACCTGCTTAACCCAGAATTGCATATCCATGCATGCACACTGCACATAGAATAAAGACATTAAATTCCTTATTTCCATTTTCCAACAATGGTTTTAAATAACCACACCTTGTCGGTTAGAGATGGACAGCTTGTTTGCATGTGCTACGCAAAGAAATGCAAATGCTCTCTTTCTCCTGAACTTGAATGCAGCATCTTTTGTGTGGAAATCCATGCCGTACACCACATCTCCAGTATTGACTTGATTATCGTTGTTGTCAGGTGAAAACCTTATATGTCCAAAACCATTCGTTTTTTATATCATTTAAAAAAGTGAACTAAAATAGTGAAAACAGCCAATCTGAAAAAATTACAAATTTGAAACTTGGAGATATGAGGTTTCTGCCCGACAGTGACGATTTACTTTGTTGGCCGCCCAGCCCCCAAAATGGAACGAGGGCCGACATTTTATTTGTATTTTTTTCCTAATGGCCGGCCTGGACCGGCCAGGAATGAACCAGCCGTTCGGGAGTTGGCCCGCTTTTCCCAATGGCCAGCACGTCCCTGAATGGCAATTAAAGTATTTGGCACATGAGAAAGCCAGCCATAGATAGACCAAGACCTCCAAAGACCAGGGTTATAAACCGATGACTTGAGTATCCATGTATTCACCTTTTATCATGCACAGACATTTCAATATGTAAGGTTTTAAAGTGTTTCTAAAACATGAGGCAAACCTCAGTTGTAAAAGTCATGACAGTTTATGATACTATGTTTAGCCTAACCACATTAACCCTGGTGTCCATTATAGGCTTAGATGCCACCTGAAGGACCTCAGCCCTGGACGGCCCCCTTTCCAGCCACTTGTGGGTGCGACCTCTGGCTACTCTCTGAAAGACTGCACTTGTGGTAGGAACACAACCATGCATGCATGTATACCCCCTGTTTAGCCCACACCCCATCAGTGGTGTAAAGTAACTAAGTATAGGACTGTACTTAAAGGAGGACTTTGCCACTTTTCAACCCATCTTCATATAATAGGTCCTCACTAATGTTCATAATAAAATAGCACCATTTCTTTTTCTACTCGGTCCAAGTCTCTTAGGAGAGCTGTGGGAAGTTCAGAAATCCATCGTCTTGTGACATCATCATTTTCCCAAAAAATAATTAATCAATATTTTTGAAAAAAATATTTCGATTTTTATTATCGCGAGAACAATGGCTTCCACTTTAACATTGCAACTTTTCAGGAGTAGAAAGCCTACTCCTTTTTGAGTTACTTATTTACTGGAGTATTTCCAATGTTCAGTAGCCTACTTTAACAATCTACTCCACTACATCTCAGAGGCATGTATTCTTGCGACCATAGGTCGCAGTTTACTGTCAGAACCGGCACATTTTGTCTGTATTTTATTTCTACTGTATATCCCATTCACATTCAGATCGTTTTCAATCCCAAATACATTGCTTGAACTGTTATTATTGGCTCCTTACACACCTGCTTGTCAAAAAAAAAAAAAAAAAAAAACTAAAAATCACGGTATCCGTTTTCACTGAAGGGAAATTTGTATTCTCACGGTACTTTCAGCAAAAATTACTAGGTATTTTGCCGTCAAATTTCTAACCCTAACCCTAACCCTAACCCGGAACACAAAACAAGTGGCCGTTTTCACATGCCTTGAATTTCAAAATTGCAGTCATTTTTGAAGAAAGAAAATCCAGAAGTTTTGCTCAATGAAAATGGGGCATAAGTGACAATAAAGTGAATCTGAATCTGTCAAAAACATCAGATATCTACGAGCTCACTAGGGACGTGCTGGCCACTGGGAAAAGCAGGACAACTCCCGAAAGGCCGGTTCATTCCCGGCCGGTCCAGGCCGGCAATTAGGAAAAAAATAAACTGTTTGCACAAAAGTAAAAATTAAACTGTTTGCACAAAAGTAGTGTAAACAGCCGATCTACAAGCACACAACGCCTCGCGGTGCGAGGCGTTGTGTGCTTGTAGATCGGCTGTTTTCACTAGTTTAAATCATTTTTAAAATGATGAATACAAAACAAACGGTTTTGATGACACAAATGACAAAATATAACTCATGAAATTGGCCCACTGGCTTGTCACTTGTCATGATCTGAAATGGCAAATCTTTGAGTAGCAGCAGCGCTATAGGGAGAGATCTCTCTCTATATAGCGCGCAATGAGGGCCTCGAACTCTTTTTCCCGGGCTGAATCAGGGGCCCAGCATGCCCCTGGAGCTCACTGCGAATTAAGCTCTGTCTCCCAACAGGACTGTGGGATCTTTGCTCTAACTTCATCATAAAGTACCACTACGTGCACCAGGAGAAGACGTGGACTGAAGCCCAGCATTACTGCAGAGAAAACTTCAAGGACCTGGCTACCATTGTAAATGAAGAGAGGATGGCTGAAGTGGTCGGTGTAGCAGGAAATAGTCCAAACTTCTGGATCGGGCTTCATGGCAGCTGGGAGTGGTGTCTAGATGACAAGGACTTTCATGGTAATGGAGAGACCGATTTCAGATATTGGTTTGACAGTGAGCCAGATGTTGTTGAAGAGCAGGCTTGTGCCCTGATACATATAACCTCGAAGTGGAGAGACGCTTCCTGTACAGAAACACACTGGGTGCTATGCTACAGCAAAGGTGAGTTGAAACATACACGGTACAGTTTTTAGGCTGTATTTACTCTTAAAGATGCAGTACCATGATTTGTTTCTCCCCTATGATGTTAAGGTATTATGATTATACTTAAAAAAAAATCTGTGCACATCGAGGTAAACAAATGTAATCCAGTCCGTATGAAGCCCCCCATCTCAACTTTTATCTGGTCTAAAACATCACCGAGAGTCCTCCTCCTACAATGAAATGAAAGTGAACGGGATTTTGGCTATAGAGAACAAAAAGCTACCAGAAGCACTTCCGGTTCAGATGGTTGAGAGAATGATCCTTTTATATCAGCCGAAGAAGAGACTGAGGACAGCTGCCGATCGTTTTATTTTTTGATTTTTTATTATAATTATCATTTATTTCGGTTTTAATGACCTAGGAAAATTCCGGTCGGCTAATCCGAGTACAGATGAAGTACGGTTTAATCCGGTTTTAATATTAAGTGGCTCCACGTGGCTGAGAAAGAGTTAAGTACCCCTGGTTGTCAGGTGGGTGGTCAGGTGGGTGGTGATTTGTTTTGAAGTTAGCCACACACCCACAGTGTTGGGTGAATGGTAAAAGGGGAGGGGATGAGTATAGGATGTTTTTCGACTTGGCCTTTTGGATAAGAGGCTTTCAGCTTTCAGGAAGTAAACACAAATACACGGTGAAGACAGATCTGCACATTATGACCCCACCCGGTGGCCTATTAGAATAATGTTAACTTCATAGACACATACAACAGAAAAAAGTTCAAAACTATGGCATAATTAACGTTATGTTAAACTTGTGTTTCAGTCTCAATCTGATATAATGTTACAACCAATTTTCATTTCATTATTACAAATTAGTATTATTACTAGGGATGCCCCGTTCACGTTTTTTTGCTCCTGATCCCGATCAAATATTTTTGCTCCCGATTCGATCCCGATCCTTCCCGATCCAATCATTCGGCAATGCATTAAGGAAAAAGAAAAGAAAAAATGCTTTTATGTTGTCCTTTAAAGGAGTAGTTCACCCCCAAAATGACTTTTTTTCTATTGATTACTCATGCCATGGAGAGTAGAGTTCAATAATATTTTTTGGTTTTTGTCACATTCCTAAGACAAAAATTTGATTTGAGTAAATTTACCCCCATTGATTCCGGATGGTGACCCGTTTCGAAACGGGTCACCATCCGAAATGAATGGGGGTAAATTTATTGTTATCACATTTATGTCTTAGGAATGTGACAAAAAACTAAAAATATTATTGAACTCTACTCTCCATGGCATGAGTAATCAATAGAAAAAAAGTCATTTTGGGGGTGAACTACTCCTTTAAGGTTGTTTTTTTAAATTTAAATAACAGTATCCATTCTATCCAAGCTTCTTTTTTCACTTAGTGCAGCATTGTATCAAAACAAATTAAAAATAAAGCTCATCAGCTTATATATTTTTTTAAATATAAAAGACAAGGTGTTTACCGATCTCTTTCTCCCGTTTCCGATCTTTTGAAATTGGCCCGATCTCCTCCGATCCCGTTCTCCCGATCCCGATCTGGGCATCCCTAATTATTACTGTATATACATTTGATCTAGGATAATCTAAAAGATATAGCTTAGACCTTATTTATTTGGTGGTTTGATAAATCTAATTCATCATGATGATTTTATGAATGCACAAAGCTAAACAAAAAGCCACATAGTTGAAAGTAATTAATATGATAGTACTCCAAAAAATATCACTGGATTTGTTGCAACCAGTGAATATTGCCATTTCTCTAATGTATGAGGCTACTGGCTTATCACTTGGTGTAATAAATTAATCCTATATAATCCACGACTGCTTTGCTCTAAACCTACATGCACTGGGAAAATGCAAAAATGTGGATGCTTTATTGCAACACAATTTTTTATGTGTGTCCAGCAGATTCTAACCAACACATACTGGTGGACACGCCAATGTCCTGGTTTGATGGCCAGAAATACTGCAGGGAGAGGTACACAGACCTGGCCAGCATTAGAAACAAAGAAGAGAACGCCATCGCCTCCAGATTATTCGATCCAAACGGCACACTGTATGCGTGGATCGGCTTGCAAAGAAATTGGGCGTGGTCCGACCAGAAGAGCAACTTGCCATTCAGAAAGTGGGGTCATCGACAGCCTGGCGGTGATGAGATACCAGGGCCAGGCGATAGGCACGAGAAGAAGCCTTGTGCGTCTGTTCGTTGGAATAAAGAATGGAAAAGTACTGACTGTACAGAGAAGCTTCCTTTTGTTTGTTACGAAGGTGAGTTTTGTTAATTCACCATTTTAGATAATGCTTACAAGCAACTGCTTGCATGCATTTGTGATAATGTATAATATTAATAGCAATAGTGCGGTTTGAAGAAGTGAACGGAATGACACCACCGCTATATATCCATTCAGTTCTAGACGTTATGAAGAGGGTGGTGAAGATGGAGTTGAGTCCGGAAGGATCTGTTGACCTGAATGACCCTGCGGCCCGGGAGGCCATCCTGGAGCAGGTGAGTGATGTCATGTGGGGTCACGTTCTCCTCTGTCATACAGTCTATGTTTAGACGGTATGCCTGTATGCCAGTGATTGCCAACATTCTTCATTTCAAGGACTCCCAGTTTCATTGCGACTGTCGGGTCGCAGCTAGTATGAAAACGTCCAGCTCATGGCCGTCTGTCACGCTCATGTCTGCCCGTCACACTAATACACAACATTTCGTTTCCTATCGACTTCAGTTCCTCCTGGTGTAACACTCACTCACATGGGTCTGTGGCACGTCACTGATTGGCAGTGGCATTCACAGGCTTTAACTGAACGCTGCCGTACTTAGAAGCTCTATTGTTTCAGCGCGACCTGGCGGTCGATTCTCGGTCTTAGGCGTCTTACTTGCATGCATTAGGCCACAGATATCCCCCATTTCATATGATTTTATTATTTCAGATAGAGACCCCAATACACACTGTAACATGAATTAATTTAACTCAGGAGGTGTACAAATGGAACCAAATGGACCCGGGGTCACACATTTTTTGTTCCATCAACATAACAAAGAAACAAGAGTAACAAATCGCAACATTACAACTGAGTCTCCAGGCAATGTAGTCTCATACCACAAATAGCCGTTTTGTTTAAAATGTATGCATTTTGTACCTTTATAACATAAATACAACACCTGTCACCTTCGAGTGTAAGCGATGAGAAGCAGGGATGTGCTGGGCCCCTGATTCAACCTGGGAAAAAGAGTTGGAGAGGCCCTCATTGAGCGCTATAGAGAGAGATCTCTGCTCTGCGCTGCTGATACTCAAAGATTTGCCATTTCAGATCATGACAAGTGACAAGCCAGTGGGCCAATTAAACTAGTAAAAACAGACGATCTACAAGCACACAACGCCTCGCATTGTCGCGTTGTGTGCTTGTAGATCTGCTGTTTTCACTACTTTTTTGCGACGGCCTTGTATGATGAAGCAGGTCTTTGCTTTGCGAAAAAATGTATACATTTGAAATTTGAAGATATAGGGTTTCTGCCCGACATTGACGATTTACTTTGTTTGCCGCCCAGCCCCAAAATCTAACGAAGGCCGACATTTTAATTTTTTTCCTAATGGTCGGCCTGGACCAGCCGGGAATGAACCGGCCGTTCAGGAGTTGTCCCGCTTTTCCCAATGGCCAGCACGTCCCTGATGAGAAGGCTGGCTTCTCTTTTCGCAGTACCTGCTATACAGGAGGGTCTTCCGATGCCCAGATGGCCTCTCTACCCATTCGGTAACCAGAAGGCTCGCCCCCAAAGCACACTTGCCCCCATTTCTTTCCCCTGCGGTTCTTTTAGTCTTGTACTTTACTTTTCTGAGGTTACGTTTAGAAATAAGCTTAGGGCGAGGCTTGGTTTGACCGAGGTTAAGATTCCGAGGTTCCGAGGTCGTTGCAGGCCTAGAATATCTTAAATACACTCATATATGCATCATGTAAACAAATGTACAGTACATAGGTTAGGAACATTTACCCAGGTTATCTAAATCCATGGTTCTCAACCTTTTCAGACCACAACCGACAAACTAATCTTATTTTAACTGGGCATTTAATTTAGTATAACACGGTTCTATTGTGAAAATAACATGTACTGTAGATCGTCTATTTCCACAATGTCTGCCTCTAATATTTGACAATTTGGCTAATGTGTATTAAAAAGTCAAAATTGACACTTTAGGAATGTGCATATACCCTCAATACACTTACACTTAATGTTGGTTTGTTTACTGTTGATTGAGAAAACAATGTTGAACATTAAGTTAATCATCTGGGGGACCCCCCCCCCCCCCCCCTCTGGGGATCCCGACCGACATACAGGTTGAGAACCACTGATCTAAATGCATGCAAATATTTCTTTCAGATCAAGAAGAAAATGGCAGAACAAGGACTTCATGAGGACTTAGAAATTAGTTGGAAGATCCAGCCGGATGGAAAGATCTTCCACAAGAAAATAAAGGAGAATGTTACCCTTACCCCAAATGTCTGTGAAGATATAGAACTCAGAATAGAGAAGTGAGAGAAGACTCACAATTATATGCTAACTATAGACAACGACATATATCATTTAATTAGCTCTCTATTTAATGAAACATGAAGTTAAATAGACCTTGATTCATAACTGATCTATTATCATTGATCTGTTAGTGATCTTGGGTTCTGTATGTACGAGTAGAGCCCTATAATGAACTGGCATTGATATCACTAGAAGAGGTTCTTGAACTGTAGACAGACAAGAGTGAAGGCATTTTTTACTCCGCCAGGCCAAAGGCGTGGCAGAGACTTTTGACGGACAGGTTTTGCAACCTGTCCGTCCGTCCGTTTGTCTGTCTGCCTGTCTGTCCATCCATCCATCCGTCCGTCTGTCCATCAGATCGGCTTCCAAAGTTTGCAGGAGTGATCCATTTTGAACAAAGTGCCTCAAATCATGAACACAGCGTGTGATTGCTGTGAAACTTTACACCGATTTTAGTAAAATACATGTCTTGATATTAATCCTAAAGATTTTGTCCAAACATCCTGCAAATCTTTACACATTATCCCTACTACTAATTCAGAGCGATTATTTTTCGATTATTCCGCGATAGAATCACATTTACACTGCTTCTAAAGACTCCACCTTTTGCACAAAAATCGCGCATTTTTACCCGAATGTTCTTAGCTGCTTCTCCTGAAGCTATGGTATTTGCACGATGTACACTTTGTACAAAAGTAATGTGTAAGTTTACTGAGCATATCTTTCCCGGAAGTTCTCCTACGCAATTTTCGTCGAAAGTATCAGGTTACAGTTTGCTTCAAGCCTCAAGCAGCGACGCAGCGAGACTGCCCCCCCCCCCCTTTCCTCAATAAAGCTGCCATTTCATTTGCCTTGATGTTGAAAGTGAACACGTAACGTGTGAAATCAGTGGTGGACATTTTAGACTGAAGTAAAAGTATCAATGAGCAGAGTGAGACCAGCACAACAGAACAGAGTAGCTCAAACGGGACCAATAGTTTGTCAATAGACAGTGTCCACTCTTGCTGTAGCCTCGCGTAACCCATGAGTCCCTGCATGGGCTATAGTGCGCACACATGACAGATTTGGTGAGAGGCTGATAGCCTATTCATTCACTTCACCTATATACCCAGACAGTACAGCGACATAACGCCGATACCTACTCAACCTCTGTAACAAAGGAGGTTTGCTCATTGGGATGATGCATTTGCGACGTCGCTTGCCACACGGCACGGATATTTTTAAATTTTCAACATGTTACACCCATAGAGTTATAATAAGTAGGTTACACCACGGACAACCGCTTTTCGCTTGCGTGTGTGAGTGAGTGAATGAGTGAGTGTGCGTTCATGCCTCGGAGATAGAGAGAGCACAGATACAGACAGCGTCTATAAAGCTGCGTGAGTATGATGTTTTAAGCATTGTTTCCCAAGTACTGTGTGGGTCTCGACCCACGGGTGGCTCGCGAAATGGGACTGTGTGTGTGTGCCAATGTTGTGTATTGTAACTGCGTCTTCTATTGCAAACAGTGCTAAACTCTTCAATCAATCAATCAGTCTAGATACAACAACCTCGCAAATTTGCCTACAGCCCCCCCCACCCCCACACCACTCAAAAGTCCTCAATTCAACATAGGCTACGTCAGTAAAAGTACAAAAGTATTGACTGTCAGCCCAGACTACACTGGACACCTTACACAATTGTTCCTGTTTCCTGAGTTATTGGTGTCCGACCAAGTGTGCCTTTTTGTTCATGATAGATATTGACAATAAGGTATTGAAAACATTTTAATCTGAATTAAAACCTAAACCCTTATGTTGATCAAATATAGAGCAGTCCTGCCTGAGCGCCCCTAAACCCCTTATGTTGATCAAATATAGAGCAGTCCTGCCTGAGCGCCCCTAAACCCCTTATGTTGATCAAATATAGAGCAGTCCTGCCTGAGCGCCCACAGGGCGCGAAGCCTTTCTAGTCTCTATAATTATGTGAACAACACAGACACGTCTGTTTTTTTTTCCCATAAAAACATCATAAACTTCGCAAGGAAGACATGCCACCCTTTTCACATTGCCCTATTACATTTAAGAATGTTTTGTTCTTCATGTATGATTGTTTGTGGTTTTAATCTTATAGAACGACTGTATACTTGATGAGTTTTAAGTGTTTTAATATAGATTGTGTATATATGTGTGTGTGTGTGTGTGTGTGTGTGTGTGTGTGTGTGTGTGTGTGTGTGTGTGTGTGTGTGTGTGTGTGTGTGTGTGTGTGTGTGTGTGTGTGTGTGCGTGCGTGCGTGCGTGCGCCCGTTCTCTCTGCACATCATATACTTTTCTTATGTAGTAAGTATCCTTTATGCTAAGAATGTATTTTGTACATTTGAGATCAGAATGTTTTCTATCTATTCCTTTCCTGTTTTGCGTACTTCTGTATCAGTTCTGATTTTGGCATGGTACTTTTGTATGTGTGCTCAATAAACGTTCAAACTACCGTGTGACGCTGCCTTACAATTCATGATGTACTTGAGGAGATAATAATAATATCTCAGATTTATATAGCACTTTACATGGGGTAAAGAGAGAACTATGAATAAAACAACTTTATTAAGGGAAAAACACTAAGACTATAAGGAATAAAAACAATAAAGACAGTGGAGAGAGTTGGGTGGGGAAAGCAACATGGAAGAGGTGGGTTTTGAGGGTGGTTCTGAAGGTTTGGAGGGTGGGGGCATCTCTGAGGGTTTTGGGGAGTACAGATGCTCTTATCCAGAGCGACTTACAAGTAAATGTGAGTAAATGCCATGAACACAGGTCAACACCTGGACATCAAAGCAAAACATTTAGTGTATGTACTACAAACTTAGCTTAAACAACACGTAAACTACATCAAACAACATTTTAGCATTTGTGGTCCAGTATAAATAACTACCATAACACAGTTACCAACTGTATAGAATGATTACAGTACAGTAGCATCTATCAGGAATCAGGATTGCTAGGGGTATGATGTAGGAGTCTGGAGAGGTGATTTTCAGTCACTGGACGATATGGGGAGTGGGGCTGCAGTCCTTGCTGGGGTGGCCGGGGGGGTAGTCATTCCCCAGCTTGGGAATGATGAGCGCGATTGGCAAGTATTGGAAAAGGTGTTGTAGGGATGGGAGGGACAGATTTCCTGTGTTATAGCTGATCTAAGTGTGTGGAAATAGTGTAGGGATGTCCTGAATAGAATTGGGGGCCAGTGTTTTGAATTTTTTCGGATATGGGCAGCGTACAGAAGCAAGATTAACGAGAGAAGTGAATGCATAAGGTTGGAGACGTAAAAATGTTGGGATTTTGAAGGCCAGGACTGCAGGAGGGCCTTCAGATATGGGAGTTTTGGGACTACTGGAGGCTGGGATTTATATCTGCTGTTATTTATATTGTGCTTCATTGAGACCTGTACTCGGAAGAGCACTGTTTCTAGTTTCTTTTCTGTTTTGACCATTATGTTGACAGTTATCTGTGTCTCTTACAACCTGACTTTGTTTTCCTTGTTTCCAAAACATTTGGAGCTTGTAAATAAATGAATCCACTCTGTAAACTTGTGATGTGAAAATAAAGTTGAAAGTGAAGATGCTGAAATTACATTTGGACATGTGATTTGGACATTTCTAATGGCTTTGGTGTGAGACCATGTTGGATTTGTACTATGCTGACTTACACAGTGTTTAATGATACCATTTCTAATACACAATTCCTTTTTTTTAATATACCATGCTATTCGTTTGTGTGTTCAATGTAATCTCCTCATTTTAATTACTCTAATGGGTACACTTACTCAAGCCTGGGCAGTAAGGGCGGGTGCACTTCCATACACTTGTTTGCATAATTCTACTTTGAATAAGTCCTCCTAACTATTATTTTCAAGTTGTTTGCATCTTTGGTAGCTAGGGTCTATATCTCCTTTAAAGCCCAACTTGAATGTCCTGCGTAAATACATGCATAGGCCTCACTGCGTGACAGAGAGAAAAAGGCTGAACATAATCCTCTACCAGCTACAGTATGCACAGATTTTAAATTGCATTCACATTTAAATTCCTTGTTTGATATACATTAGGCCACGGACCTCCATGCATTTGATATGACTGAATCTTCAATTCACTGTAAAATCAATTAATATTGTGTAGGCTACAATGTACAACAACAGAATCAATCGATTTGGTACATCAACATCAACATCAATCAGCAAAGCAACATATATACAGTATATATATATATTTAAGAACATGAAAGATACATACAGTATGGCAGTTGGGTGGATCTTCCGCACCCAACTTAGACCAGTAAGACTCCCTAATCGGGAGATAAGCGACCGCCAGGTCACCCCGGTCGCCGGGGGGACGAGTTACGGCCTTTTTAGAGGGCTGCAGTGGTGGGGGTCCGCCGCGGCCGACGCATGGGTACCGGCCCCGGCTCTCCCGGTCGCTCCTAGGCCGAGTTACGGCATTTTATGTGCGCTGCAGTGACGGGGGTCCTCCAGTCGCTCCTAGGCCGAGTTACGGCATTTCATGTGTGCTGCAGTGGCGCGAGCACTTTTGCATCCGTTCTGGAGAACCAGGAGTCGGTGGTCCCCGGGAATTCCCCGTGAGCAGCCCTGTTGGGGTGGTCATTTGGTCATATGAGGGGTCAAACCCCCTTGTTTGACCCCTCATATGTTACTTAAAACACATTAATTTTTAGCTTTTTTTCCCTGTAATGTAAAGTTAATGGGACACCAACTCTAGGGGCTGATAACACCAATTTAGCTGTGTCTCAGAAAGGGTTATCATACCAAAATATAATCTACAGATATAGAGCTTTTCAAATATGCATGATAACCTTTGCCACCTTTCTGATACCGATATCTCGTATGGCCCATGGACTATAACTGGGTCAAACAAATCACTGCAGCTTTGTGCTCTGTCCATGGTGCTGAAATAACAACTGTTGAATGGTGCAGGTGGTTTTAAATTGGGAATTCGACTGGAGATGCGCCAGCCAGCTGCGGAGCAACGAGCAGGCTTTAGTTAAGATAATTATTTTAGGGGGCAACTGTTCAATACTGTTAATATAATCTCTATGGAAATTATAATATTCAGCCAATATTTGTGTTGTTTTTGATATTTTCTTCACATAGAATATAAACCGAGGGAGCAGAATATAAACTGAGGGGGCACAACTTGCAACTCAGGGGGCAAAGCCCCAGCAAGCCCCCTCGTAACGCTGGGTGTGCTCCCCAGTACACCACAGCACAGCATAGAAAAGGAGCTGTAGAAACCAGTGTCTGATAGATCATCATCATCATCATCATCATCATCATCATCATCAGAAATACAAAACAGTACCCATGCATCAGCTTCATTTTTATTTCGTTCCTGTTCGAATTTTGTCTGCTCATTTCTTTGTGACTGAGTTCTCTATACTGATTGGATAAAATTGGTATACCGACCTAAAAAAAAGAAAAAAAAAGAAAAAAGAAAAAAAAAACATTTTTATGTTTAATAAATAGTTGTAGAGAGATGGAGACTCCTGTTACTGAACAAACACACATTGTTAAATAACAACATAAAATGAAATAAAAAAAAAGACTTAGTTATGTGTTTTTATTTAATGATAATGAATGATAATGGATTTATTCATATAGCACATTTTCCAGACATAGTCACAAAGTGCTTTACAGAGCAGGGTAAAATAACACAATATGCATTTAAGAACAATCTATACAAACAATCAGTGAATAAAAAATAACACAAAATTTAAAATAGTCATGTAAGTATAAAAACTAAAAATGGCAGGAGGAACTTAAGAAAACGTTTGAACATAAAGGTGGGTTTTTAGGGATTTAAAAGGTGACACTGAGTTTGCACATCTTAGGTCCACAGCTTAGGGGCCCGGACTGCGAAAGCCCTGCCACCCTTTGAGACAAGCTGTGCTGTGCTATTTGAGCTGTATTGTGTTAATATGAATTAAGGCATATAGATATGTTTCTTAAAGCAACTAGGAAAATACAAAAAGTGTTACTTTTGTCTCCCCTGCTATCAGAATATGGAGCTATGTAACACAAAAATCACTTAATTGCCCTACTACCTTTAAGACTACAATGAACTCCATTCCTCTTCTCCATTTCTGAAACCATTTTTGATATTTCATGCCCCAAAAATGCTTCCAGAAAATAATCCAGTAATTTGTAAAACATTCTTTGCCTTCCACTGAACCGAAGTTAAGACAACATACTGGATGGGTCTTTTCCTCAGTTTTCAAGACCCAGTGAAATGAAAAATATGTTTTTCACATTTTTAGAGCTTATCCGTGGTAATCATATGGGCATTCCTAACACTAAATGCCAAAAAAAAAAATAGTAAAGAAACACTTTTTGTGTATTTGTATATCAAAGGTCCCTAAATAGGCCATTCTTAATTACTTCCTGTAAACAGAAACGTGCTGCGTGATGACATAGACAGGTCCGCTTGCATATAAATTAACCTTTGATTACATTCACCTGTTTGTTTCCCATTGCTGGCTCCCATTACTCCCATTACTCAGATTTTACATCCTATCGCCTGAAGGGCTGGTCCCTTCTGATTGTTTCAGAAACACACAGGCTTCCTTTTCAGACTGAAACCTCAAAATAAAATACCCAAAATAGCCATTTCATTGGGTCTTTAAAATTGGGATGCCTGCTGCATGCATGTTTTCCAACTCACCTATGGGTGATGGGCAGTAGCGAGCTACAAGTAGCGACGCTACATAGCTTAACTACATTTATCAGTAGCGTCACGGTAGCGCAGCTCCTTTTGAACCAGCGTAGCTGTAGCGTAGCGTAGCTATTTTTAGACTCCAGTAGTGACGTAGCGTGCAACAAACGCTACACGTTACCATCCTGGCGAAATGTGACTGCTAAATAAAGTTTGTGAGGAAAATAATTCCCAACAGATCCCCAAACATGTTGTTCTGCACAGCGCTGCTTTCACTTCATTTCAACGAACCTCCTCTGTGTTGAGAAGCGACAGCGTAAAGCGAGACACTTCACCCTGCAACTAGAGGGATTTATGGCTCTTTGAAGTGAGACCGAGCCAAGGATCTGTCTCACTATGCGCTCTCTACTTCGCACTCTCTACTGCGCGAACCGGATCCCATCGTTCACTTCAAAGAACCGTTCAAAGGATTCGATTCGTTCGCGAACGTCCCATCTCTGCCTGCACCGTGTTCAGGGAACGTCTGAGAACAACTGACATACAAGCTCACATCGCGTTGCAAATGCCAACATTGTGAGCTTGTAGATCTCCGGGGGCGGAGTATAAATCAGGCTTCAGCCAGAGATGGACAGTAGGCTACTCGACCCAAGTAGGCTACTTGAGTAAGAGTACAGAGTACTCCTAGTCACACTCCAATCCACAGTAAACTCAGTCAAAATGTTACAAGTAAGAGTAAAAAAAAGTAGGCCTACTTGCTTTTAAATAAACGTATGTATTCAAGAATGCATACCGGTACATGCTTTTAAAAATAAGCTACTTGAAGTACAAATAAAAGTAAAAGTACTCAAGTACATTTACTCTGTTACTGTCCACCGCTGGCTGCAGCATATCAGCTGTTTCGACAGCACACAAGTCAGTGCCCTCTTCTGTCCACAGCTAACTAATGACAGTGAAGTGGCAATTTAAGGACCTTTTAATAGACATTTTAATACCTAAAAAAATATAAATAAAAGACCAAAACTGCATCAAAAGTTATCATCTATAAAAACATTGGCCAAATTGACTATAGTAAAAGAGGCACAAATTGTGAAAATGGCAGATCTACATGCTCCAAACGCCTTGCGTTGTGAGCTTGTAGATCTACTATTTTCACAATATTTATCGGTGGAACAGAGTGAAACTAAATATAATGCCTCAACTCCTAATTCCAATTGATTGTCAGGGTGGGGTCCCCAGTTCAAAAAAGGATTTTTGGGGGGGTCACAGCCTGAAAAGGTACACATTTAATTAGAAAAGTAAATTAAAGGATGACACAAAAAGCCAGACATAAGGGCTTGTTTCCAGTTTTATAATAATCAATCGAACTGAGCATTTTTTGCCTGCCTATTTGTTTGGTGGAAAGTTGATCATGCAGTTGATTAAAAAAAACAAAAAAAAAGTAGCTTTGTTCAGTTTGTTGTAGTTAGCTACTTTTGCCGTGTAGCTTGCTTTGCTACATTTTCTGTGGGTAGCTTCGTTGTAGCTTAAGCTATATTTCATCAAGAGTAGCTTGTAGCTTAGCTTACTACATTTTCCAAGTAGCTTGCCCATCACTGGGTTTGTATAGGAAGGGGGCGTGTCGGGCCAAGCTATAAAAAGGTATGGCAACATGACTGGTGTCTTGCACGCGCGCCTTCGCACACGTGCAAGACACCAGTCATGTTGCCATACCTTAGCTTTTGCTGAACAGAGTATCTCGGGCACCACCGCACCAGATGGATGACAAAAGATGGCAAAAGATGCTTTTAAATGCAAAGAAAATCCCTTGCTCTAACAGAACACATGAGACACAAGATCATCCACAGGTTACATGTAACTCCAGCTGTTTGGAGTAAATATGATCCTACGTGTTCTCCACAATGCTTGAAATGTAAAGCCGGTGTTGGTACATACTGTACAGTCGATTTGTTCATGTCCCAAAATTATAGTGTTCTGGTTAAAGATTTGAAGGGAGATAAAGAAGGTGTTTGATCTAAATAATATACTTCAATCCAATAAGCATTATACTGGGCCTGGTCTCTGATTATGAAGTGAGACACAGATACATATGGGACATATACATATAGGAATAACTCTGTATGCCGCACGGCTCTCCATTTTACAAAAATGAGGACCCCCCCTGACATTAAATTATGGTATGAAAAACTACTAATTATGGTAATGTCAATACTACCAATGGAAAGGTTATCATATATATTAAGAGGGACACTTGCTGAGTTTGTTAAAGATTGGTCTCCGATTGCAAGACACCTAAAAGATGAATGGAAAAGAGTAATATGCATGGGAATGATGAATACATGAGTATATTCTGGGAGTAGACATAATTGCTACAACGTATTTGTTACTGTAATGGGGCTGGGACTTCGGTTCATTATAGTCAATTACTTGACTGTAGAGAATTGGGGTGATTATTAAAAAAGAAAAAAAATGTATGTGGCCAACCATGCCGATGCACCGGTAGACCCCGGGACATACAACGGGAGGGGAAGTCGATTGTTTCTTTTTCTTTTTTTTTTTGTAATTGAATCCCAGCCCTAACTGCAAAGGATGAAACAATTGGATGCTGGCTTGTTTTTGTTATTGTTGATTCTGTCTTGTTGGATTTTATTTATTGTTGTCTTGGTGCTGTTACGTGTTAAGCACATGTCCTTGTTATGTAACACAAAATGTCTAAAAATCAATACAAATATTGAAAGAGAGAATTATTTCAATATTTTTTTTTGTCTTTTATTGATGCATTAAAGTAAAGTAAAGTAAAGTAATGTAAAGTAAAGTAAAGTAAGTAAAGTAAAGTAAATACATTGAAGCAGGTTAGCAGCTTAAATCAAACCAACTGTTCCAACATGTCTCTGTTAAAGTCAACACAACACTTGAGAGTCACTGTCCACCTGCTGTTAATGTCACTTGTCGTGTGTGTGTGTGTGTGTGTGTGTGTGTGTGTGTGTGTGTGTGTGTGTGTGTGTGTGTGTGTGTGTGTGTGTGTGTGTGTGTGTGTGTGTGTGTGTGTGTGTGTGTGTGTGTAATCTATGAATATAGGACACACACACACACACACACACACACACACACACACACACACACACACACACACACACACACACACACACACACACACAAACACAAAATGATTTTATGTGACTTTTGTGTGAAGCAATAGTGTGTTTAGTCTGCATGCCTGCATGAATGCATGTAATCTCTATGCTCTTCAAAGGGTAGCCATTTTTTTGCAGACAGAGTGCTTAGAGTCTCTGCACTGGGTGTCATCCCAACGGCGTTGATCTGTTAAATAAATACAAAGGCAACGTTAGTAAGGGAGGCATAACGTCTGGCTCAGCTGTCATTATCGAGATGTAAAATCCCAACAATATCCTGCTTATTACACGACTAATTAATAAATAAATTAATACATTGACTGAAAAGTAAAAACAAACCGAAATATTTCCCTGCTTTATAAAGTAGTGAACGTATTCCACAAGTGATGCACTGGCCGTCCGCAAACAAGGACATGTTGATCAAATAATCCATATTCGGTTTCTGAATCGTCTATTTCTCGCTTCAAATGTTTTCAAAAACATTCTTGAGAGCAACGGTTGGTTGTAAGTGACACTGTGTGTTTGTTTACATGTCATAAGGCATAAAACTCACAGTGCACCCAGGTACTCTGAACTATTGATTAGGCATCGTTATAGAGCTGATTTCAGCGAATGACCAATCAGAATCAAGCAGACTCAGAGCACCTGCTGGCTCATATCAATTTTTCGTTTTAATTTTTTGGCAGCTATGAAAACCAACACAGTGGGCCTTATTTTTCTTCCATGCTAAACCCTAAACCCCTAAAACCTTTTTTTACTACTTGAGAAGCATTTTTAAATACTTCAAACAGCCAATCTACATCGATACGTTGTGAGCTTGTAGATCGGCTATTTGAACTATTTGAAAATAAAATAGTAAAACAGGCAAAGACGTTTAGGGGTTTAGGGTTTAAATACAATCTTTTATTGTATTTAATAATTTTCATTTCCCCAAACAATTTATAGAAATCAATGAAAAATATTATCGAAAAAACACGGCCTGCTCACATATTCGGAGGGTGTCAGGAGTCACCAGAAAAAAAGGTCAGGTTTTTAATTAAATCTATCATGTTTAAAATGGAGTTTGAAGTTATAATGGGTTTGTATAGGAAGGTCCTGGAAGTGGGAAAATGTTGGGAACTGAATATCAAATATCTAAATACCGAATGAAGAAATTCAAAAACTGTCCTGGGTGTTCCCAAAATCCTGATTAGACGATAAAATGACCCAAAGTTTTTTTGAAAGTGAAATATCCCTTTAAAGTATAAAATAATGAAGGCCCCTCCACCTTGGGTCCTAGTAACTCAGTCCCACTCCCCCCCCCCATGACTCCCCTGCTCCCCATTTATTATCACTTGCTTAAAGACCGCTATGTATATATTTATAAGTGCTTGTTCAGTGCCACCAAAGTTCAGAGACAACAGCACTCTTATGTGAGCTGCTCAACATCAATAAGGATTGTGGTCAACGTGGAGAGAATATCGAACCCAGGGCCGCAGACTTAACCGGTGGGGCGTGCATTCCCAACTTGCATCGTGTCTGAGTAGGCATTGCTGCTTAAATGAAATCTAGAACAAGCCCCCCCCCCCATGGAGGCTAAAGAGAAGCAATCGTTTTCACTTGAATTCAATTCAGCACGTGTGACTTACGTCCCCAGTTCATGTCAGCGCAGTGCTGCCCTCCTCTCCCTGTCCAATTGTTAGGTTCTCCCCTAGCCCAGTATGCGAAGTCCCATCGGCTACCGTCACTCCACAGCCAGATCCTTTCCTAGAGGACAATATATCATCACAGCAATTCATTACAATACAATATGTCACCATTAAGCAACTCACAGATGATCTTTATTGCGACCGTAGGCCGTACGTCGCAGTCAACTATGAAAACCGGCACATCTTGTCCACGTATCTCTGGCTGTACATCATGCCTGACACTGTGGATCTATGGGTTTGTCTGTGACATCACGCTCTGGCTTGATGTCCATTTTATGCCCATATATGGAGATCGCTGATTTCATCACGAGTCACACTTGAATTACTTCCTTAACCATTTTATGCCCATAAATGGAGATCCCTGTCCCGATGTCATCAATATTAAGGGCATCTGGGAATGCCCACATTTGGTAATGCCCAATTGACTATCATGCAGGGGTCTCCATATATGGGTAACTGGTCCGATATACATCACTGGCCAGATGGCCAAGAATTGTCGAGACCTCACCCTTTAGGGGGCGAGGTTGCATGTCGCCCTGAGGCATCTTACTATACTGTGTGTGTGTGTGTGTGTGTGTGTGTGTGTGTGTGTGTGTGTGTGTGTGTGTGTGTGTGTGTGTGTGTGTGTGTGTGTATAGACCACATTCAGTGTTGTAAATGTATGTTGACATACAGTGTAGCAGAGGAAATATCAAACATTGTATTAGAGATTAATGTACCAATTGTGCATCTGAGGCTCCAATCCACGTATGAGGATACCCACGAGTCTTGGAACGAATCAGATTTTGGACAAACCTGTGTTCAGACCAGCTGTGAAAGGATGCCAGGTGTCCACCCTGAGCCATACAGCGTCTCTACAGAAAGATATAAACAGAAGAGAAGGAAGAACATCATTCAAATTAATTTAATATAGGGGAAAACAGGTTAAGATGAACCACTTTTTGCTCAAGTTGCCCTGGAAGCAAGAAAAAGTGAGATGGCAGTAAAATCAAAACCTCTATCATTTGAAATGATGAGTTCTTTCAAGCATCTATGACAAAGGGGCAGAAAAAATATAACGTATTAAAGAAAAAGTGGTCAAGTGGCTCAACTTGCCCCAGGTTAGGGGTAGGTTGATCCAAGTCAGGGGGTTGACCCACAAGATATTCTCAGCGGCTCAGCGGCGTTACAGAATTATGTGCCGTTATGGACAGAATAGTACATTTTGACCAGGGGACTGCTTCCGCGTCCGAATACGGCTCAAAGAAGGGACTACGTTCCGTTATTATC